>NW_026562594.1:147500-152764 GCF_027474105.1 Poeciliopsis prolifica | reverse complement strand
GTGATGTTAATGAAATACGAACGCACTGCGCTCAGCAATCCCACTGCGCTCGAACGCACCGCGCTCGGACATCCGACTGCGCTTGAAAGCACCGTGCTTCAGGGGCGGTGCTCTCGGTGCCTAGAGTGCACCTTCTCTCTCTTCAGTCTCTCTCTCCAGTCTCTCTCTTCGGTCTTTCTCTTCAGTCTCTCTCTTCAGTCTCTCTCTTCAGTCTCTCTTCAGTCTTTCTCTTCAGTCTCTCTCTCCAGTCTTTCTCTTCAGTCTTTCTCTTCAGTCTCTCTCTTCAGTCTCTCTCTTCAGTCTCTCTCTTCAGTCTCTCTCTTCAGTCTTTCTCTTCAGTCTCTCTCTTCAGTCTCTCTTCAGTCTCTCTCTTCAGTCTCTCTCTTCAGTCTCTCTCTTCAGTCTCTCTCTCCAGTCTTTCTCTTCAGTCTCTCTCTTCAGTCTCTCTCTTCAGTCTCTCTCTTCAGTCTCTCTCTCCAGTCTCTCTCTCCAGTCTTTCTCTCCAGTCTCTCTCTTCAGTCTCTCTCCAGTCTTTCTCTTCAGTCTCTCTCTTCAGTCTTTCTTCAGTCTTTCTCTTCAGTCTCTCTCTTCAGTCTCTCTCTCCAGTCTTTCTCTCCAGTCTTTCTCTTCAGTCTTTCTCTTCAGTCTCTCTCTTCAGTCTCTCTCTTCAGTCTCTCTCTTCAGTCTTTCTCTTCAGTCTCTCTCTTCAGTCTCTCTCTCCAGTCTTTCTCTTCAGTCTTTCTCTCCAGTCTCTCTCTCCAGTCTCTCTCTTCAGTCTCTCTCTTCAGTCTCTCTCTTCAGTCTTTCTCTCCAGTCTTTCTCTTCAGTCTCTCTCTTCAGTCTCTCTCTCCAGTCTCTCTCTTCAGTCTTTCTCTTCAGTCTCTCTCTTCAGTCTCTCTCTCCAGTCTCTCTCTCCAGTCTCTCTCTTCAGTCTCTCTCTTCAGTCTCTCTCTTCAGTCTCTCTCTTCAGTCTTTCTCTCCAGTCTTTCTCTTCAGTCTCTCTCTTCAGTCTTTCTCTCCAGTCTTTCTCTTCAGTCTCTCTTCAGTCTCTCTCTCCAGTCTTTCTCTTCAGTCTCTCTCTTCAGTCTTTCTCTCCAGTCTCTCTCTCCAGTCTCTCTCTTCAGTCTCTCTCTTCAGTCTCTCTCTTCAGTCTCTCTCTTCAGTCTCTCTTCAGTCTTTCTCTCCAGTCTCTCTCTTCAGTCTCTCTCTTCAGTCTTTCTCTTCAGTCTCTCTCTAAGTGCTGCAGGATAAATGTGCCAAAAGCCCCATCAGGTAAATAGTTCTGGTTCGATCTAGAGCAGATTTCGGGTCGGGATACGGCTCTAAATTCTAGCCAAAAATGCATCTTTAAATTTGATAAAAATTTGCAGACTAAGCCGTCATTGAGATGAAAAGCCAGCCGGTTCTAAATACCAGCTTGTTTAATTGGTACCGGTACCAGCAAGAACCTCAGATTATCAGAAAGACTTGATCTTCATTGTCTTAAATAGTGAAGTTTAAATCTTCTCTCCATGTCTCTGATCTCGTTCCTCCTCAGTAATCTGATTACAGCTGCAGGTCGCCCGCGGCAACACACACAGTGCAGCGCGTTGCCCCCGTCAACAGCTCAGAGGAACGAGGCGGTTCCACCCGAACCCGACCCGGTCCCACCCGACCCGACCCGGTTCCACCCGACCCGGTCTGACCCGACCCGGTCCCACCCGACCCGACCCAGTTCCACCCGACCCGGTCTGACCCGACCCGGTCCCACCCGACCCGGTTCCACCCGATCCGGTTTCACCCGACCCGACCCAGTTCCACCCGACCCGGTCTGACCCGACCCGGTCCCACCCGACCCGACCCAGTTCCACCCGACCCGGTCTGACCCGACCCGGTCCCACCCGACCCGGTTCCACCCGACCCGATCCGGTTCCACCCGACCCGGTTCCACCCGATCCGGTTCCACCCGACCCGGTTCCACCCGATCCGGTTCCACCCGACCCGGTCCCACCCGACCGGTTCCACCCGACCCGACCCGGTCCCACCCGACCCGGTCCCACCCGACCCGGTTCCACCCGACCCGACCCGGTCCCACCCGACTCGGTCCACCCGAACCCGACCCAGTTCCACCCGACCCGGTCCCACCCGACCCGGTCCCACCCGACCCGACCCGGTTCCACCCGAACCCGACCCGGTTCCACCCGACCCGACCCGGTCCCACCCGACCCGGACCACCCGACTCGGTCCCACCCGACCCGACCCGGTCCCACCCGACCCGGTTCCACCCAACCAGACTCGGTCCCACCCGACCCGGTCCCACCCGACCCGACCCGGTCCCACCCGACCCGACCCAGTTCCACCCGACCCGGTCCCACCCGACCCGGTCCCACCCGACCCGACCCAGTTCCACCCGACCCGGTCCCACCCGACCCGGTTCCACCCGACCCGGTTCCACCCGACCCGGTTCCACCCGATCCGGTTCCACCCGACCCGGTCCCACCCGACCCGGTTCCACCCGACCCGACCCGGTCCCACCCGACCCGGTCCCACCCGACCCGGTTCCACCCGACCCGACCCGGTTCCACCCGACCCGGTCCCACCCGACCCGACCCAGTTCCACCCGACCCGGTCCCACCCGACCCGGTTCCACCCGATCCGGTTCCACCCGATCCGGTTCCACCCGACCCGGTTCCACCCGACCCGGTCCCACCCGACCCGGTCCCACCCGACCCGGTTCCACCCGACCCGACCCGGTCCCACCCGACCCGGTCCCACCCGACCCGGTCCCACCCGACCCGGTTCCACCCGACCCGACCCGGTCCCACCCGACCCGGTTCCACCCGAACCCGACCCGGTTCCACCCGATCCGGTTCCACCCAACCCGGTCCCAACCGACCCAGTTCCACCCGATCCGGTTCCACCCAAACCCGACCCGGTCTGACCCGATCCGGTTCCACCCGAACCCGACCCGGTTCCACCCGACCCGGTTCCACCCGACCCGGTTCCACCCGACCCGGTCCCACCCGACCCGGTTCCACCCAACCCAACCCGGTTCCACCCGACCCGGTCCCACCCGACCCGACCCGGTTCCCCCGACCCGGTCCCAACCGAACCCGACCCGGTCCCACCCGACCCGATCCGGTTCCACCCGAACCCGACCCGGTTCCACCCGACCCGGTTCCACCCGACCCGACCCGGTCCCACCCGACCCGGTCCCACCCGACTCGGTCCGACCCGACCCGACCCGGTCCCACCCGACCCGACCCAGTTCCACCCGACCCGGTCGACCCGACCTGGTCCCACCCGACCCGTTCCACCCGACCGGTTCCACCCGACCCGGTTCCCACCCGACCCGACCCCGGTTCCACCCGACTTGGTCCCAACCGAACCCGACCCGGTCCCACCCGACCCACCCCCCGGTTCCACCCAACCGACCCGGTTCCACCCGACCCGGTCTCAACCCGACCCGGTCCCACCCGACCTGACCCGGTTCCACCCGAACCCGACCCGGTCCCACCCGACCCGGTCCCACCCAACTCGGTCCCACCCGACCCGACCCGTCTGACCCGACCCGGTCCACCCAACCGACTCGGTCCCACCCGACCCGACCCAGTTCCACCCGACCGGTCTGACCCGACCCGGTCCCACCCGACCGTTCCCACCCGATCCGGTTCCACCCGACCCGGTCCACCCCGACCCGGTTCCACCCGAACCCGACCCAGTTCCACCCGACCGGGTCCCAACCGACCCAGTTCCACCGATCCGTTCCCGTTCCACCCGAACCCGACCCGGTCTGACTCCCGATCCGGTTCCCACCCGAACCCGACCCAGGTTCCACCCGATCCGGTTCCACCCGACCCGGTCCCACCCGATCCGGTTCCACACCCGACCCGGTTCCACCCCGACCCGGTTCCGACTGACCACAGCTGTCCACATGGCAGCCGTTTCCATGGTAACAGCTGCAGGTGTGAGGGCGGGCGGCGCGCCAGGGCCTACCTGACGGGGGCGCCGCGGCTCTGAGCGGGCTTCAGCAGGACGGTGACGGACGAGTCGGTCTGGTTGAGGGGAGACTCCTGGTCATAGGGGGGCATCAGGGGGGCTGGGGTAAATAACAAGGAGGGTTAGAGGCAGGGGCAGCTTCACCACAACGACAAACCGAAGCCGACTGACCAGAGATTCTGGTGGTGAACTGGGTGATGACTGGGGGCCCGAAGCCCTTTATGGTAGAGGCTCTTATTGTGAAGGAGTAGGTGGAGCCCGGCGACAGACCCGAGAACGTGTGGCTCGTCTCATTGGCCCCCTTCAGCACCTTGCCGCTCTGATTGGACAGGTCGAACTCCGTGTCGAAGGAGCTCAGAGCTTTGTAGGTGATCTGAGGAGAGAGAGGGAGTGAGCGCCAGGCGGCCACAGCATGGCATTGTGGGTAAAGCGGTGGCTCTGACCTCGTAGTGGCGGATCAGGCCGTAGGCGTGCTGCGGCTCCCTCCAGCTCAGCCCGATCTGTTGCTCATAGCTGCGGCCCAGGATGGAGTCCACCGGGACCGCACCAGGCACTGCAACCAGAACCACAGTGGGTCAAACCCACTGAGACCCACAGAGACCAATTGAGACCTACAGAAACCCACTGAGACTCACTGAGACCCACTGAGACCCACTGAGACCCACTGAGACCCACTGAGACCCACTGAGACCCACTGAGACTCACTGAGACCCACTGAGACCCACAGAGACCCACAGAGACCAATTGAGACCCACAGAGACCCACTGAGACTCACTGAGACCCACTGAGACCACAGAGACCCACTGAGACCCACTGAGACCCACTGAGACCCACTGAGACCCACTGAGACCCACTGAGACCCACAGAGACCCACAGAGACCAATTGAGACCTACAGAGACCCACTGAGACTCACTGAGACCCACTGAGACTCACTGAGACCCACTGAGACCCACAGAGACCCACAGAGACCCACTGAGACCCACAGAGACCCACAGAGACCCACAGAGACCCACAGAGACCCACAGAGACCCACAGAGACCCACAGAGACCCACAGAGACCAACCGAGACCCACAGAGACCCACCGAGACCCACAGAGACCCACAGAGACCCACAGAGACCCAGAGACCCACAGAGACCCACACAGACCCACAGAGACCCACTCAGACCCACTGAGACCCACTCAGACCCACTGAGACCCACAGAGACCCACTGAGACCCACAGAGACCCACTGAGACCCACTGAGACCCACAGAGACCCACTGAGACCCACTCAGACCCACTCAG
>NW_026562594.1:117500-142500 GCF_027474105.1 Poeciliopsis prolifica | reverse complement strand
AAATTAAAGACGCAAATGAACAAAATTGAATTCATTTTAAATATCAGAAAGATTAAATGCAGTAATCGCATTCCTTTACTGGATTCGGTGAAGAGGAAACGAAGCGACCTGATGAGGTTTGAGTCATCATAACTGCTTCAATATCTTGTAGTTTTTAGCTTCATTAATGCTCTGAGCGTCTTGTTCTTCCAGTAAAAACCTTTTATAATCTTCGCTAAATGATTAATCAATGTCTAACTTAGTTCATGAGATCAATTCATCAGGTTAGTGTGACTGATCATTTCAGCCGCTAAAGCTCATCTTCATGAAGAACCTCCAGAACCTCTTGATAAAAACCACAGATGGATCAAACCGATCAGAAAGTCATTAAATCATCAGAACCAGCAGAATCTCGGTCAGCTCCATGTTTCATCTCCAAACCGTCACCAAATCTGCTGACAAATCCGTAACAGCACCCCGAACGCATCATCCCCCCAGAATCAGTCCAGAACCAGTCCAGAACCTGTCCAGAACCAGTCCAGAACCTGAGAGCAGACCTGCAGCGAGGAACTCACTCAGACTAGCATCAATGTGAATAATAATAATAATAAATCAATAAGTGAATTGATTCTGATGTTGAGTGAACCTGGAGAGGAAACCAGCATCTAGAAACTGTGAATGATAATTATTATTGTTAAAGTGAAGTTATTGGTGGGTCGTTTGTTCTACATATCAGAGTAATTACTCCATAAACATCTTTCACTCTCAATCTATTTTTAATGAGCTGAAAATATGCATTATTTATGGAAGCTAAATATTTTATAACTCAGTGTGTTATCAGTGACATGAAAATAAATGGACAATAAAATCTCCAACATTTCAGAACCAAACCCAGATAATAACAACAATAATAATAATAATAATAAACAGAAATCATAAATAAGAGGGAAGAACCGCAGAAGTTCTGTGACGCACCTGTTTAATTAGCTAGCTAATTGCTAATCACATCCTGTCTGTTGTTTGCACACATTAAATCAGTGTGTTGTGTGTGTGTGTGTGTGTGTGTGTGTGTGTGTGTGTGTGTGTGTGTGTGTGTGTGTGTGTTCACCCAGCCAGTAAGCAACAGCTCTGAGAACTAATGAGCGCAGCACTAATGAAGCAGGCTGCCTTAACGAGCTCACCGTTGGCCATTAGCCGCCTGATGAGTTAGCTTAGCATTAATGGCCCAACATTGACCTCCTGAAGAGACGAGGCGGCTTGCAGACCAGCCATCCATCAGGTACCTCTGGCTTCACTCACCTGCACATTTGGTCCTGGCTCTGAGCGGCGGCCCGGGGTTTCCCGTCCCTCCTTCCAGGGGCCTGGTCAGCAGAACGCTGATCTCGTACTCTGTGTCTGGGTCCAGGTGTCCGATCTTGTGGGTGGGCTTGTCAACAGGCGTGGTGTCGATCAGCATCCCCGCCGTCGTACGGTACTCCACCTGGCAACCAGGACAACATTACAACCCGGCAACTACACAAAGCAGCCTGTTCCCCTCCTGGCCTGTGGGGGCGCTGCACCAACAACCACTGCAGGAAACGACACTAAAACCTCTGAGGACGCTGAGAGCAACTTCCTGTTTCACCAGATGAACCAAGATGGAGGCGTCAGAGTTTAGTGATTTCTCTTTAGTCTTTGGCTGAAGACCAGGAGCCATTTCTGCTGCTAGCGCTAGGCTAGCATGTTAGCTTTGGCTGTATTTATCCAGAATGCCCTGCTGTAGTCCACTTCCTGCTTTTGGAGCGCTCTCTGGGCCGCTTGACGTTCACGTTCAAGCTGAACCCAGACCAAAGTTTGGAGGACCAGAGGTCAGAGGTCACTGGTCACACCTTACCAAACAAACCAGACTTTGAAGAGAAAAATGGACTCACATTGAGTTAAAGCAGACTGGAGCAGGTTGAAGATCTGCTGAGAAGGCATTATTACACCATGTTCCAAACTATTATGCACAGCAGATTTTCTACACATTTTACAGATTATAAAGATCTGCAAACAGTCATTCTGTGAATGTGCAGCATTAAATGGTCACATTTATTAAAATCTAGAGCTATTTCAATCAAAACAGACAGAGTTACATGTTAACATAGGACCTTCTCTGGTTTCACTGCACAATTCTTGATCCATTGAACTTGTGAGTTTGCAGAAAGTTTCTGCTTGAATTTCTCTGCATGATGTCAGGAAACCTTCCCAGAGCTGCTGGTTGGTGTGACCTGCATCCCGCCCTCACATCTTCTGCTGGAGGAAACTCCAAAGGTCTCAATAAGGTCAGAGGTCAGAGGATGGTGACACACAATGAGTTTCTCCCCTTTCATGCACCGCAAGTCTCTGGAGGATCCTCCACCTTGAGGCTCCAGCAGCTTTAATAACTGTTTTCTGCTTTAAGGTCATTTCAGCAGCTGATCTCTTGATCCCAGGAACCAAACAGAAACTTTCCTTTAGTCTGTAAACCATCTTTGTTCTCAATCAGCCACGAATCTCTTCCCAGTACGATGAAAACGCTTCAGTTTCCCTTAAATATCTCATGTTTTCATAGCTTGTCATGCGGCTCTACTCTCTGATGGTTTCATCAGCAGAGATCGTTTCTCCTCCCATGCTGGAATCCTGATGAATAATGTGGAACATCCTTAGATTTCCATTAATGGAGCTAAACTGATCAAGCAGCTCTCAGAAATGAATTACAGTGACACACAATACCATCTATAAATTTAATGGCACAAGAAAAAATGTCGTCTTTATGACACTTAAATCCAGTTTGTAGAATAATTTGGAACAAGAAGTAGAAGCCCACCTTCTACACCGAGGGCTGGAAGGCTAAGAGCCGTTGAACCGTCTTCAGAACCGTCTGAAATATTTCTAGAACCTCGCCAGCCGATGTTTACAGGAGTTCAGGGCCACAAGGGGTGGATGCATCCAGAACAACCATGGGAACATTTCCTGAGATCTTCTACAACCTTACAGGTTCTACTCCTCAAACACACCAGAACCTCGGTAGAGTCCAGTGAAACCAGGACGGGCAAACACCAGACTCCTGTGTTGGACCTGCTTGCAGGAACTCTCTTGAAGGATCTTGGACTGCATCTGGACCTTACATGAGGAACCACCGACCCTTCAGACCAAACAGACCTCAGGAAAACCACAGTACATCAGCAGAGAACCGGAGAACCTCCTGACCCGTCCCTGAGGGGTCCAGAACCT
Organism: Poeciliopsis prolifica; assembly: GCF_027474105.1. Classification (NCBI taxonomy): domain Eukaryota; kingdom Metazoa; phylum Chordata; class Actinopteri; order Cyprinodontiformes; family Poeciliidae; genus Poeciliopsis; species Poeciliopsis prolifica. The sequence continues at coordinate 139,287 of NW_026562594.1, read as the reverse complement.
AAGTTGATGACTGGAACCCACTCAGACCTCTGGACCCTCCCGACCTGCAGACCACCACAACCAGAACTCACCTCTCTGTCGATAATGGGTCCGTCTCCGTTGATGGAGTTGGCGTTGAGTTGGATCCAAAGGTAGGTGGCGCCGACCGCAGTGAGCTGAGGTGGGGCAATTGGTACCGGTGGTTCTGAGAGAGCAGGAAATCCAGGATCAGTCCAACATACACACACACACACACAATCCTCAGGGTCTCACTGGCCTCTTAGCGAGGGGGGAAAAGTTAACGAGTTAATTAATATTCGTGACCTTCGGCAAATCACAGCAGACCTGGATTCTATTACCCAGAATCCTCAGAGGAGCTGCTCCACTTCCTCCTAACCCAGTTTGAAGACACACACACACACACACGCATACACACCCACACACACACACACACCCCTACACACACACACACACACACACACACACACACACACACACAACCTTCTACATTCAGGTTTAATCCTTAAAACAGTCAGACAGGTAAAAGCGTCCAGCAGCCAATCAAAGGTCAGGACTCACGTTTAACTGTGAGGTCAGCATAGGAGGACACGCCCACGCCTCGATCTGATTGGATGATGCAGCGGTAGCGTCCCGAGTCGCCTTTGGTCGTGTTCTTCACGTCGAAGATCGCCACGTAACGCCGGGGGTTCACCGACCTGGTCTCCTTGGCAATGGCCTGCCGACCCCCCATACCCTGCGACCCGGAGAGCGGCGGTGAGACAGGAAGGGGGTTGGCAAGACCATCGCTGTGGGCAGACTCACCTGCAGGTAGAGCAGCAGGTGGCGCTGTGGCTGGCCATTCACCGTGCATTGGAAGGAGGCCGTCTGGCCAGCGTTCACCTCCACCGCCTTAAGGTGTAGCGGGTGGGGTGTGCTCACTGCACAGGGAGGTCAGAGGTCAAACACTGAGCCAGCAACACAGAGCAGACACACCTGGAGTCACACGGGATGACTGCCTCTGATGGTTGTGGGGATTTTTCATTGATTTCTACAGCCTGACTGTTATCCCAACCCAACTCAATTCACACCTTAGTGCTACATCTGACCCTTGACCCAAAAACCTTGACCCAAAAACACTGTTTCACCTTGAAGGGACCAGGACCCACACCCACACCCACACACACACCCACACCCACACACACACCCACCCACACCCACACACACACCACACCCACACCCACACCCACCCACACCCACACCCACCCACACCCACACACACCCACACCCACACACACACCCACACCCACACACACACACACACCCACACACCCACACACACCCACACACACACATCAAAAACAGGGCAGCCTCTAAACTGCGGCTTCCTGGATGAGCAGTGAGATAAACAGACACATGGATCAAAGTCCATGCTAATCAATTTATATTTTAATGAGCTCCCCTGCCTACACTCACATGCACGATCGACACAAAACACACGTTTTGACCTTGTTTTTAAGATGCCAGTAGAAATTTTAACATTATTATTCGATTAGGTACCCAAACCTCGTTAATCAATTAGAGACCTGCTCTGGTAAGGGGCGGAGCTTGCTGTCATTTTGTGTGTGTTAGTTTGTGTGTACACTTACTACACTGGTGTCCCTGCAGAGTGATGTCTCTGATGGCCAGGACTCCTCTCTGCCCGGTGCTCACCGCCTCAAACAGAACCTGGAAGACACCAGAGGACAGTTGGGACTCAGCAGACCAGCTGGAGTCAATTTGCTGAATTTTATGGCTAATGAAATGCAGCTTCAGCGTTTAAGCTACAGGCTAATTTTCTCGTCGCATACTTAACGTAAAGTGACAATTATTAAACCATTATGGACTACAAATTACAAACAACTGCTTCATTAACCTCTGTTCTACAGTGAGGCGTTAGCGCTAAGCTAATATATGTTCCCATGCAGGAACCTCAGGAACAATTTCCATTTTATTAATGTCCAGAGTCCAGTGAGAGAAATCCATCGTAGCCAGCACTGAACCGGCAGCACAGAGTCCCACCCCGAGGCTCACAGCAGCTAACAACTCATTTTAAACACATTTCTTCTTCCTGTTAACAGTTTTATTGGAATAATAATAATTATTATTATTGCAGATTGAAAATCAGATAGGCTTGAGAATGTTGGACACTTGGACAGAGACGTTCTAGTTCAGCTCAGTGTCCACACTGAGCCATCCAGAGACGTCCTGATCCACTGTCCAGGAGACACGTCCATCGTTTCTGCCAGAACTGAGACCTTGTATCTCAGCAACATGTGAAAGGACAGACATCTCTCAGGTGTCTCCAGGTGTCCCTGTCCAGCCACATGTCCTCTCAGGCTTGGGGACAAACAGGAAGCTGATGATGGACCAACTGCGATCTTCTCTGGGAATGTGGACACATTCCATGGTCTTATCGTCACGGAAACCGCTGCCACACTTCCTGTTAGTGGCAAGAAACAGGAAGTGCTCCTCCCTGCATGTTTTCCTCCACTTCCTGTTCCAGAACTCTTCCTCTGCTTCTCTCCATCCTCCTCCTCCTCCTTCATTTACTCCGTCACTAATGAGGAGGATAAGCTGTTGCCATGGTGATGCAGCTAATTAGCGCGCCTCACTGCGATGATGGTGCAGCACTTCAAACACCTGCATGTCTGTCTCTGATTGGCCGGGAACCGGAGACCAAACCAGAGGAGACGATTCAGAACATATACAGGTTCTCCAGGGGAGAACCGAGGTCGGGACCCGGTCCATATGGACCAGGCTGGGAACCTATTGATTCCCTTCAGACTCAAAGGGAATCAATATGGAACCCAAAGCAGGGACGTATCTTTGTGCTGCAAGTCGGTGCAGCTCAAAGATGTGAGGAAGAGAAGGGTTCTGATGCACCACAGCTATGTGACCTTCATGTGCTACGAATACAAACCGAAATGTGAAAGTCTGACTCAATGACTTAGGAGATACGTCCTGATACGGCTCCTCAGATAATAGCACCTTTTGAAAATTAAACCTTTTAGCAGCTATTAAACACACTAAGAGTTATAAAGACGTTCAAACATCAGCTGTCTGGTTCATCAATAAAGCCTCCCCTGCTAGTGGGCGGGACAACGCCTCCTCTGCTAGTAGGCGGGGCAAAGCCTGCCCTGCTACTGCACTGGGTAACATTGATGCTACCAGGTGTGTCCGTGTTTTACCTGGTAGTGATTGGGCCAGAAAGTGGATACAGCAAGCTCCACCCCTTTCCAGATGTGGTAGGCGGGGCCAGAAGAGTTAATGACCGGAACTCCCAGAGGGCTGCTGTTCTCTGTAGGTAAAACAGACACACCTGAGCGCTCCACCCACACATCCAGAGCCCTGCCCACAGACAGCCCCGCCCCCGACGTACCTGTAACGTAGACATTGAGTGTGGCAGGCGCTGCCCCCTCACGGCCCCCCGCCTGGTAGAACTGGAAGCTGAGGCAGTGCGTGTCGTTCTCGCGGAGTGGCGGGCAGCAGCAGGTGGGCGCGCTGGCCGCTGTAGCGACCCGATGTGTTCACAAACAGGAAGGAAGAACCTGGAGGTCACCATGAAGACAAAATAAAAGTTACAACCAGCACAAAACTTTCAAACTAAAAGCCTGAGCTACAAAAAGACGACGGCGAACAAAAGCAGAAAATCAATAATTCATCTGCAGCACCAAGACACAAACTGCTGATTTAATTGGAAGACTTCAGAATAAAAGCCCCCGCTGCCTGTGAGCGTGCACGTGCACGTGCACACCCTCATTAGTGTGCATTGACGCTGCCGACCTGACTACAGCTGTCAGTCAGACGCTTCGCCGCTGCAGGTCGCTTTGCAAAGTTTCTGTGAAATTTAAATCGTTCCCACTTTGTAAACTCGCTGTGTGGGTTGAAGGGCGTCTCCATGGCAACCGGAGGAGAGCGCGGCCTGCAGCGCGGCGACGTCTCTGGGGCTGTTAATCCTGTTGCCCCAGAGACAAATCTCGCCTGGCCAGAAGTGGCTGTGATCCCATCAGTCCAACAGATTAAAGACTGGACCCGTCTGGACCAAGAACCAGAACTTGTATGGATATTTATTTTGTTTTACCATTATAATAATTATGAATATTATTACTAAATAAATTTGGCCTTTGACCTGAATAAACCTGAATCTATTTTTAATAATCATATCAATAAACTTGTTAATGAACCGAGTCACTGTCATATGAAAACAGAACTGCTAGTGGGCGGAGCAAAGCCTCCCCTGCTAGTGGGCGGAGCAAAGCCTCCCCTGCTAGTGGGCGGAGCAAAGCCTCCCCTGCTAGTGGGCGGAGCAAAGCCTCCATGGTTCTGGGAACAGAAAAAGATGTTTCTTTACATCGACTGGGTTCTGGACCACGGGGGCACCCTCCAGATTGGGTTGGAGCGGGTTCTGTCTGACCAGGAAGTAGATGGTTTTCCTCTCTGCAGGAATCTGTCAGTGTTGAGAAGCGGATCGACCTCCAGCCTCAAACAGACGATTCTTCAATCTGAGACCGATTGACTGGTCCACCGCTAACAGGACTCAGTGTGTGTGTGTGTGTGTGTGTGTGTGTGTGTGTGTGTGTGTGTGTGTGTATGTGTGTGTGTGTGTGTGTGTGTCAGCAGATCAATAGCCCTTGAGGAGAATCGATTGGAAAAACAGGAGCTTTAATCACAGTGGAGAGAGGAAGAGGAGGACTGATGAAGAACAAAAGCTTTGGTTCTGATGGTTTCTAATGGGTTCTAATGAGCATATTCACATGTAAATGTTCTGGTTCTGATTGATTCCTGAAGACCGGGTTCTGTCCCTGTGGCTTGGTCCAGCCTGTTCAGCCCAAATGCTGAGAGAGTTCTGCTTGGTTCTGATCCGGTCCAGAACCCTCAAGTGGTTCTGAAGGAGCTGCAGGTGGACCCTTCTTCATCCTACGAAGACCTCCGTTGTCGGCGGTTTTGTGACCCGGTCGACCAATCAGAGCGGAGGATGAACAAACACTAACAGTACCTCCGTCACCTCCCGCCCCTTTCTCACCTTTCGGCCAATCACAGCTGAGCCAGCTCACTCTCCCTCTCTCTCACACACACACACACACACACACACCACACACACACACACACACACACACACACAACACACACACACACACACACAGATGGAGGCTAATTATTACCAGAGTTGTATCAAGACGTGAGGAGAGGCAGCTGCAGCGCATTGAAGAGATTTACTGACACACACCAGCAGGAAGTGTGTGTGTGTGTGTGTGTGTGTGTGTGTGTGTGTGTGTGTGTGTGTGTGTGTGTGTGTGTGTGGTGTGTGTGTGTGTGTGTGTGTGTATCCTGCCTTCCTGCTCTCAAGGATTTATTTCAGAGCTGATTGAAAGTTCACATTTCTGAAAACATCAAACTGATCTCCAGTTTAAAGGTTCAGTCCCACATTCATTCAATACACACTGGTTCCAAAACCAGTATGAACCAGTAAAGCCTTCATGAACTGGTGATAAATAAACCAGTTAACCCTTCAACCTCTGACTAGTAACCAGTTATCTAACAGTCAGGAACCAAACAGCTACTAACCAGTGACCTACTGACCTGGTAGCTGCTAGCTGATCAACCATAAACTAGTTAAACTCTTAACCAACCTGCTGCTGAGGCAGTCAGCTGGTTAACAGACATCTAGTTTTAACCAACCCGCTGCTGGTTGGAACCAGTGGTAGTTTAGGCGGCGATGGGCGGAGCGCCTTGTGTTTCCAGGTCATGACCTCTGACCTGGTCATGACATCAATGTGTCGAAGTCAGCTGGCACTCAGTGTGCAGCAACAGGGGGGGAGGGGCAGCAGAGGTCTAGATCCAGACTGCATGAAGACACCAAGCCTAAAGAGACTCAGACCCAACAGAACCACAGTTCTGTTGGTTCTGTTGGGTCTGAGTCAAAGAGACGATCAGAAATCTGATTTCAGTTACGATCAATGATTCCTGTGAAAGAACTCAGGCCTGAGGGGAGGTCACAGAGAGGTCAGGGCCCTGAGGGGAGGTCACAGAGAGGTCAGGGCCCTGAGGGGAGGTCACAGAGAGGTCAGGGCCCTGAGGGAGGTCACAGAGAGGTCAGGGCCCTGAGGGGAGGTCACAGAGAGGTCAGGGCCCTGAGGGGAGGTCACAGAGAGGTCAGGGCCCTGAGGGGAGGTCACAGAGAGGTCAGGGCCCTGAGGGGAGGTCACAGAGAGGTCATCATCTCTCTGCAGAGCCGACCAATCAGAACTTGATGGGAGGGTAAAAGTCTACGTTTTGCTGTGTCCAGAACAACAGGACTAGTCTGGCTGTAATGTGTCTAGTGTAAAGTTTGGTGGAAGGAGGACCTTGGTCCATTTACAGGAGTTGGGCTCAGTTCGTTAGGAAAAGAACTCTAAGGGCCTCCTGCGCTGGGATGCAGACGCCTCAGAGCAGCAGACGCTTCTGGCTCTACAGGAATGACATTCTGGCTGGGATGCTGTCAGGGGGCGTGTCCAAACAGCAACCAGGCAAAGAGGGTGGAGCCAGTAGCCAACTGTTAGCCTGAGCTAACCAGCTTCTAAAGTCACTGAGACAATGCAACAATGCTCTTTGGCCTGAACATGGAAATAATCACCAAAGCAGCAAATACAGAATAAACAGAGCCTCAGACAGGGACCAATGTGTGGCAGAACTCAGTGGTTCTGACCGGTTCTGGACCCGTTAGAGAACAGCACAGATCACAGTAGCCAATGGGGAGGCAGCGAGCTCTCGCCTGATTGGCTAATGTCATTCTGAGGCGCTGCTGCTCGAGCTAACCCCACATTCAGCAGCAGAATGTGCAGCAGCGTGCCGACACGCTGATAAACCAACAACTCACACACACACAGTGTGTATTATTCTTAAAGAATCAACTTCTTCCTCTCTGTCGCTCGCCCTGACTCACCTTTAAACACTGTTTACCTGCAGCTGTGTGTGTGTGTGTGTGATCTGTTTTCATTTAAAGCCAGAACGTGTGTGTTTGTGTTTAACTCGCTTTAACAGACACACACACTGAAAAGTGTTTTTGACCTCCAGGTCTCTTTGACACAGAAAGGCATTGTGGGAGTTATCACACGACGCACAGCCAGGCCGAGTGTGTGTGTGTGTTTATATTTGCCTTGCAGCTTCACAGAGTGTGTGTGTGTGTGTTTGTTGTGTACAGCTGGCAGTGAGCTGATAACAGGCCTATTAGAAATATTAATACACCCTGAACCCACAGAGACACACACCAAAGGCATCCACGGAGCGGGGTGTGTGTGTGTGTGTGTGTGTCTGTGTGTGTGTGTGTGTCTGTGTGTGTGTGTGTGTGTGTCTGTGTGTGTGTGTGTGTGTATGTATGTGTGTGTGTGTGTGTCTGTGTGTGTGTGTGTGTGTGTGTGTGTGTGTGTGTGTGTGTGTGTGTGTGTGTGTGTGTCTGTGTGTGTGTGTGTGGTCTGTGTGTGTGTCTGAGTGTGTGTGTGTGTGTGTCTGTGTGTGTGTGTGTGTGTGTCTGTGTGTGTGTGTGTGTCTGTGTGTGTGTCTGAGTGTGTGTGTGTGTGTCTGTGTGTGTGTGTGTGTTCCCTCTGCTCATTCTGATTGGAGCCAATCAACTAAAACCCAGAGAGGTTTCCTCTCTGGGTTTTAGTTGACAGGCAGACAGAAGGACCACCGGACCGGACCTGAGCAGAACCTCACTGAAAGGTTCCCAGGTCCAACCTGGACCCTGGGGTCGGGTCAGTGCTTCCCAACCCGATCCCGACCCGGTCCAGACCCAATCCTGACCCGGTCCAGACCCGGTCCCGACCCGGTCCCGACCCGGTCCAGACCCAACTCCGGTCCAGACCCGGTCCAGACCCGGTCCAGACCCGGTCCTGACCCGGTCCAGACCCGGTCCAGACCCGGTCCAGACCCAACCCCGGTCCCGACCCGATCCCAATCCGGTCCCGGTCCTGCATGCAACAGGCCTTTCCTTGCTTCAGTCCAGCTGATTTCAACTGCTGACTGATGAACAGGTGTTGGTTGAATCAGGACCGGGTCGGACACACTGTCTACAGAACCAATCAACATGGCTGGAACTGGTTCTATGGCCTGCAGAACCGGGACCAGGTCCAGCATCGCGACCCGTCCTGCGTTCTGCGTTTGTTCTGGTCGGCTTCAGCAAACGTGAATGGAACCTGAAATATCAGAACTGCTGAGAGATCTGGACCGGAGCAACGACAGGGAACCGGTCTGAGCCTCTGGGTTCTGTTTCAGGTCGGATCCGAGCTGTGGAGGGTTGGTTTGATTTAATGTCCTGCTCAACGCTGCACACATCAGCCAGGTTTGTGTGTGTGTGTGTGTGTGTGTGTGTGTGTGTGTGTGTGTGTGTGTGTGTGTGTGTGTGGTGTGTGTGTGTGTGTGTGTGTGTGTGTGTGTGTGGACAGAAGCTGTCTGGTTGTTGGGTTTGGCTGCAGTTAGTCACAGGGTGAAGCAGGAAGGAGGCGAACCCTTCCTCCTCCTCCTCCTCTTCCTCCATAACTCACAGTGAACAGACTCTAACTGCCTCCGCCCTGTGTGTCCTCGCTCAGCCTGTCTCTCACGTGATTGGCTCTGTGATTTAGGGCTGCTGCATTCTCATTCGTCAGCAGGTTAACCTCTGCGAGCGTGAGACAAACGGCGCGTTGCCGGCGTTATCTGCCCTGCTCATTGTGAACTCCGGCTGTCCGTCCATAACTCAGGCAGGAAGTGCGGCAGGTCAATAGGAGATAAGGGCGGCGGCGGCCAAACAGAGAGCCGGCGAGCGTTAAAGCCACGGTTCGATACTTCATTACTCCGACAACAAACCTGCAGGAACAGCAGTGTGACCGCATGACGACTGCACCACTTCACCTGAGCTTCGTTAAGCAGCTAATTAACTCCATCACCCGACGGTGTCCACATTCATGACAACAAGAAGCACTAGAACCAAGAATCCTGAACAATAAAAGCTCCAGGAATCATTTTCAGGAGAATCGCTGAAGCAACCATGTCCTCCAGGTCAGGAAGACGGGAATGTTCCAGAAACAAGCAGTTACCATGCCGATGCAGATGATACACAGCTCTATGTTATGATGATACCAGGTGACCTTTGACCCCATCCAATCACTGAACAGATGCTGAGAACAGATAAATGTGTGGATGAGACAAAAGTTTTTGAAACTAGAGTTATTAAAGTGGAACGATCCAGATTCGTAGATCTAGAGTTACATCTAGAGCAAGGCTGACCTCTGACCTCTGACTGAGGTCAGAGGTCCAGTCACATAAAGCCGGTTTCACAGTGGACCTTTCAGCAGCTGCAGAACATTTACAGAACCAGAGAAAATCGTCCAGCTTTGGTTCCTGCAGCATCTGATGACAAACCAACATCCAGAACCTGCAACTGGAGATCTGACTGAAACCAGGATAGAGACACCACCCGGTTTACACCACCCGGTTTACACCACCCAGTTTATACCTTCTGTTTCTACACCACCCGGTTTACACCACCCGGTTTACATCGGTTTAAAGTTTACACCACCCGTTTCTACTTTAATCTACTGCTGGTAGTTTATAAATCACTGAATGGATTAAAGTTCTGCTGCTGGCGTCTGACCAGAACCAGGAGGTTTCAGGTCCAACCCGGGTTTGGGTTTGTCAGCTCGTCTGTGTTTCTTTGTGTTGCTTCTGGCTTTTTGTGGGTTTAATTCTCCTGCCCATCGTAACGCTCTGCTAAGAAAGTCTCTTTGCTCCAACAGGAAGCCAGACGTTCATGGACCTGTGACCAGGGTGTCCAGTCCGGGTTACATGTCTCTGCTCCACATGGTCCAAATGCCTCTTCAGCAACTCAAAGTTCTGCAGAAGTTCTGCTAATGAACCTTCATTGGACTCAGGTGTGCTGAACCAGGGAGGGATTAAAGACATGCCGAAACTCTGGACACCACCGTGTTACATCAATAGCAGGAGAAAAAAGCTGCATGCTGCACAGACCTGCTTCAGTTTGACACAGTTAAGCAGCAAAACCACAAGATTTATGAAAACATGTTGGAAAAAGAAGGTCTGAGACGGGCTCCCTGAGGAACTCCACCTGGAACCCAGCATAGCGTACCTGCAGGGATCCACGGGTTGCTGTTGGGCCGCCCTCTGGTGTCGCCCTGCTCCAGTCAAAGTGTCCTCTTTGGATTGGACCAGAGTGCAGTCTGGACCCTGACCGGCCAGGCACGCTGAAAAAGAACCAGAAACATCTCGGTCCACGGTTTGATCCACTGTGAATCCGGACCCAACCACAGGTTGGCTCTGGCTCCATCAGAACACGAGTTCTGATGTCTCGAAACATCAGACCCAAAGATCTGAACTAAACTCAGAGTGTGTGTTGAGAAACGAACTCATTTAAAGCACAAAGTGTTTCACAAAACCTGAAACATAAAAAGCAGCAGAATGAAGGAAGTTCCGGTGTCAGTTCTACATGTCATCCTGAATCCGACCCGCCGGGAGCGAAGCCGACCCGCGGGAGCGAAGCAGTTGAGGACAAACAGCCTGAATGAGACGTTTCCCTCCAAGGTGACCTGGTCCACCCTGCAGGTGACCCGGTCCACCTGCGGTGACCCGGTCCACCCTGCAGGTGACCCGGTCCACCCTGCAGGTGACCCGGTCCACCCTGCAGGTGATCCGGTCCACCCTGCAGGTGATCCGGTCCACCCTGCAGGTGACCCGGTCCACCCTGGAGGTGACTGCTGTCAACACACCTGTCTACTTCATTACTTCTGTCAGTTGGTTCAGTGACAAACTCATAGAGGGACGCCAACAAGTTTGTCCATGTGTGTTACTGAGCTAGCGTTCTTCGATTTTACTTTGACTAGGACACAGTCCTCTTCAGCTTAAGCTCTGAAGGAACTGGAGTTCTTGCTGCCTCAGAGCTTAGAGGGACGACAAAGAGTTCAGACTCTCAGCATAAAATCAGAATTAACTCAACTTAGAGGAGTTCTTCAGACTGAACTGGTATCAGTTCAGTTACTGGGCAGTTTATCTGACCACCAGCAGGCCGGGCGGTGGACGGAGCGGAGATCGGACCGGATCCCCGAACCACCGTCAGCAGCATCGCCGGAGTAAAAACACATGGATCAGAACCAACCATGTGAGGTTCGGTGGGTTGGTACCGGTCTGTTCCACACCTGCTGTTGACCTTGAAGACAGCAGAACCTGCTGCGTTCCAGGACCTTCTTTGGTCTGCAGATGTTCTCCAGTGTTCCCAGTTGTCCATTCAGTCCCTCAAGTTTGGTGTTCTGGTTTGTCCAGTTTCTGCAGTTTCTGCAGTCAGGCCGCCTTCGCGCTCGCCGCCTTCGCGCTCGGCAGACGCAGCAGCTTGTAAACATGTCGTTCTTCAGAGGAGGACGGTTCCAGTTCATTACCATTTCCCAGCATGCTCTCTGCCGGCTCCTCACACTCATAATAGATGGAAGCCTCTCCTTCCTCCCGACTCAAAGATGTCTAAATCCCTCCATTCATGCCGGCACACACACCCACTCTGAGATGGTGGTGGTGGTGTGTGTGTGTGTGTGTGTCTGTGTGTGTGTCTGTGTGTGTGTGCGTGTGTGTGTGTGTGTGTGTGGTGCTGACTCCTCGTCAGCCTCTTCAATGTAATGACTGCGGGTGTGTGTGGCCGTCATCTGAAAGCCTTGACATTAAATAGCTGGAAGGCTCATTTTCTTCCTTTGTAACAGAAGGCGCATTAAACACACACACACACACACACACACACACACACACACACACACACACACACACACACACACACACACACACACACACACACACACAAGATCATCCCGCTGGGCAGTGTTAGCTCGTCAACAGATACCAGACACAATCTGTTTAATCTGCTTCTATGAATTTGCATCCATATAACAAACTGAACACACACACACACACACACACACACACACACACACACACACACACACACACACACACACACACACAACGCCCAGCGCTGCCTCAGGAAAAGAGAAACTAATCTGAGCCTCTGAGTTGCTGAACAGCAAAGATGAATCTGGACTTGATGACATGAAGCTAAATATAATCGTCAACTGAGCTGCTCCATTTGGGACAGAGGCTGGTACCGCTGGTTCTGCTGGTTCCACTGGTACCGCTGGTTCTGCTGGTTCCACTGGTACCGCTGGTTCTGCTGGTACCGCTGGTTCTGCTGGTTCCACTGGTACCGCTGGTTCTGCTGGTACCGCTGGTTCTGCTGGTTCTGCTGGTACCGCTGGCTCTACTGGTACCGCTGGTTCTGCTGGTACCGCTGGTTCTGCTGGTTCCACTGGTACCGCTGGTTCTGCTGGTTCCACTGGTACCGCTGGTTCTGCTGGTTCTGCTGGTACCGCTGGCTCTACTGGTACCGCTGGTTCTGCTGGTACCGCTGGTTCTGCTGGTTCCACTGGTACCGCTGGTTCTGCTGGTTCCACTGGTACCGCTGGTTCTGCTGGTTCTGCTGGTACCGCTGGCTCTACTGGTACCGTTGGTTCTGCTGGTACATGTGGATCATGTGGTTCTGCTCCGTCTCCTGTCTGTCAGTGGACTTTTTCCCAGAAGTCCCGTCCTCCATCTAGCTGCAGTTTGCTAACGTCAGTCCGGCAGCCATTTTGTTTCCAGAGAGGAAATCCTGCCAAGCAATCAGACAGGTTCAGACTCATGATCTTTAACCTTTGCAGCCTAAGAAGCAGCGTGTGGGTTTTTCCTCAGATGTAACTAAAAGTTGTAAAACGATGATGCTGTATCAACCCTCTGGACGAAGTAATAAACCTCGATCCTGATTTGTTCAGAATTCTGCAGAAGGAACTTGCAGGTTCCCAAAGATGCTAGCTGCTGATGCTACTTGTTGATGCTAGCTGCTGATGCTACTTGTTGATGCTAGCTGCTGATGCTACCCGCTGGTGCTAGCTGCTGATGCTACCAGTTGATGCTAGCTGCTGATGCTACCTGTTGATGCTAGCTGCTGATGCTACCTGTTGATGCTAGCTGCTGATGCTACCTGTTGATGCTAGCTCCTGATGCTACCTGTTGATGCTAGTTGTTGATGCTAGCCACAGGTGCTAGCTGCTGATGCTACCCGCTGGTGCTAGCTGCTGATGCTACCTGTTGATGCTAGCTGCTGATGCTAGCCGTTAATGCTAGCTGTTGATGCTAGCCACAGGTGCTAGCTGCTGATGCTACCTGTTGATGCTAGCTGCTGTTGGGAAGGAGGAAGCAACTACTGTTGCTCACAGCGTTGCAGAGAATTCATTCATCCATTTATGGATCTGATGGTGGATCAGCCGGTGTTCACCTTGATCACCAATCTGCTCCCCGGACCGGGCCGGATCGGACCAGACTGGACCGGATCGGACATACTGGTTCTCTTCATCGCTGGCTGGAGCCATTATTATACGTGAGGATCAGGACCTTGACCTGGTCCTGGTTCTGGGTTTCTGTAAACTGGGCCCAACCCACTGGGTACCTGTCCTGGTGTTAATGGAAGGCTGGAGACGTGGAAAGGTCAAAGGTCATGATCAGTTTCTCTCATCGCCTCACTAGAAATGAGACAGAAATGCCTCCTGGGAGAAGTTCTGATGGAACCGACCCGAGGGAACCGACCCGAGGGAACCGACCCGAGGGAACCGACCCGAGGGCAGCGATGTCCCAGAAGGCGTTTCTGGGACTCTGAGGTTCTGGTGTTGGTCCAGTTGATGCTCAATTGGTTCTGATCTGTAGCCAGACTACCGGGTTGTTCTGATCCAGACCCATTCTGACCCGACCTTCTGGGTTTGGACCCAGTTAGTTCTCCAGAGCTCTACTGAATGGTTCTGTGGTTCATTGTCCTGGTCCTGGTTCTGGTCTGGTTCTGTTTCCCTTCAGACTCAGAGGTTCTGGTGTTGTTGGTGCTGTTGCCATGGTTACAGAAACCTCACCGCATCAATCCTGATGAAAGCATGTGTTGAAACCCGAGGAAAGGTCGTGACCTGCGACCTTTGGGAGAGGAAAGGACGGGACGCTGTGGGCCTGCTGATGTTGCCATGGAGACGAGTGTTTCCTGCAGAGCTGGCGCTCAGGCGGAGCGTGACTTTTTCCAGGCTGTGTTTACTTCCTGTTGCGATGGAGCTGGAAGGTTTTTTCCTTCCTGCCTGCTGCAGACAGCTGGCTCTGCTCTCCTCCACAGCCTCACGGCTCCCATAAAGTTGTGGAGCTCAAAAACCGACGCCACGCCTGGAACGCTCATCGGGCCAAACTGGAAGGACGACTCGCTGTTTCAGGTGGATGGTAGCCTGATCTACTGCTAGCAGCTCCTGCTGCAGCCTTACAGAGCTGCTAAAGGCAGTCTGGTGGCCGGGTTTAGCTGTGAGCCTGGGTTAGCCATGAGCATGGGTTAGCCATGAGCTTGGGTTAGCCTTGAGCTTGGATTAGCTGTGAGCATGGGTTAGCCATGAGCATGGGTTAGCCGTGAGCATGGGTTAGCCGTGAGCCAGGGTTAGCTGTGAGCTTGGGTTAGCTGTGAGCTTGGGTTAGCTGTGAGCATGGGTTAGCTGTGAGCTTGGGTTAGCTGTGAGTTTGGGTTAGCTGTGAGCATGGGTTAGCCATGAGCATGGGTTAGCCGTCAGCATGGGTTAGCCGTGAGCCAGGGTTAGCTGTGAGCTTGGGTTAGCTGTGAGCTTGGGTTAGCTGTGAGCATGGGTTAGCCGTGAGCATGGGTTAGCCGTGAGCCTGGGTTAGCTGTGAGCTTGGGTTAGCTGTGAGCTTGGGTTAGCTGTGAGCTTGGGTTAGCTGTGAGCTTGGGTTAGCCGTGAGCTTGGGTTAGCCGTGAGCATGGGTTAGCCGTGAGCATGGGTTAGCCGTGAGCCTGGGTTAGCTGTGAGCTTGGGTTAGCTGTGAGCTTGGGTTAGCTGTGAGCTTGGGTTAGCTGTGAGCTTGGGTTAGCTGTGTGCTTGGGTTAGCCGTGAGCCTGGGTTAGCCGTGAGCCTGGGTTAGCTGTGAGCCGGAATTAACCATGGCTCTCTAACTAAGGTAGCTTCATGAAAACCAGGAAACGCTTTATTAAAACTGATGTCATCCATCAGTACAGAACCAGGGTACCAGGTTGTGATCACCAAGAACTCACTCAGGACGTATCGGACCGGATCACGTCTCTGTGATGACACGTTCTCATCAGAAAATTGATTCATTTATGCTTTAAAGTGTCTCCAGCTGTTCTCCAGTCCAGCAAGCTAAACTCAGTCGGGTATCAGGTTCTAACAGTCGGCTGGTACCGGTCCACCTCAGGAAACCATCTTGTTTAATCCAGAACGCTTCAGTTCCAAAGTCTGACCTAGGACTTCAAGTCCTTCAGAGCCAGTGACCCGGTCCGAGTTCTGACTCGGAAGAGCTGATCCGTTTCAATCAGAACCAACCAGGACCAAACTGATCCAGCAGCTCATCTATCAAATCCTATGATTTAATCATTGTAAATGAAGGAGATCCAATTTGTTGGGTCTGACACACACACACACACACACACACACACACACACACACAGACACACACACAGACACACACACCCACACACACACACACACACACACACCCTCACACACACACACACACACACAGACACACACACACACACACACAGACACACACACACACACACCCTCACACACACACACACACACCCTCACACACACACACACACACCCACACCACACACACACACACACACACCCTCACACACACACACACACACACAAACACACACACACAGACACACACAGACACCCACACACACACACAGACACCCACACACACACACACACACAGACACAGACACACACACACACACCCACACACACACACACCCACACACACACAGACACACACACACACACACAGAGTCTTGTTGTTCTACGGTCGCCAGCGTTGGATCACCAGCTGAATGTTAATGACGAGCTGGGCTTCAGAACCTTTCGTCTAGAATCAGGTTCTGTAAGCACCGACCCGCCTCCCCCAGCAGAACCGGGTCTTTTCAACAGGTTCTGCTGGGCTGGTCCGGCCAAACAGAGCAGACTTTAATGAGAGGACAGCTGGACGAGAATAAGAGAGATTAGACAGTTTCAGATTAAAATAATCCAGATTATGATCTTCAAGATGAAATTTAAACCCAAAGAAAGAAACAGACGTGTGTCCCAGAACGGGGTCGGGGTTCCAATGCGCCGGTGAAACCCACGGAGCAAAACGCCTCAGGCTGAGGCCAAAACAATCCCAGCTTGGAGCAGAGCAGACAGGAAGTGAACGAACAGGAAACAGGAAACAGGAAACAGGAGGCAGCTAACAGCGCTGAACTGAACTGGATCCAACATGGAGCCGAAACCAACTGAACCTCCAGCAGCAGAAACTCCACAAACAGAAACTCAGACTGCCTTGCTTTGACTAGGACACTCAAAACATCCATCATCTTGTCTGTCCATCCAAACCAAAATGATAAAAAAAGAACCTGGTTGTCTTTGGTACTGTGGGTTGAAACCAATCGATGCTTTCTTACTGTCGGCTGGTTCTGATCCAAACGAACTGCCTGCAGAACCTCAGAGAATCAGTTCAGACGGCGGCGCAAAGGTTCTGGTCGGTTATTCAAGAAGAAGCAGAACCCTGAAGGTTGGAAACTGCTCAGTCAGCTCCTGAGCCGCCGACACTCTCGACCCAATTGTCTGGGTGGAACCAGGCTCAGCTAACGTGTCATGTGGCTAGTTAGCCGTGAGCTAACACCCTGGGTCCTGACAACTGATTGGACAAGACATGATGACAGCCAGATTATCAGCTACTGTGTTGAACAGTAGCTGTCCAACACAGGGACAGAGAGGAGACGTCCAGTCGGGTCCGGGTGTAAGTTCTGCTGGAGACAGACTGAAGGACCAAGGTCCAAACCGGACTGAATAAACTAAACTGAACTCCGTCGCTATAAACTGGCTCTGGAGCTCTGTGTGTGTGTGTGTCTGTGTGTGTGTGTGTGTGTGTGTGTGTGTGTGTGTGTGTGTGTGTGTGTGTGTGTGTGTGTGTGTGTGTGTGTGTGTGTGTGTGTGTGTAAACTGTGATCTCCAGCAGGAACACAACCAGCACACCAAGCTAACTCGCCTGCGGCCAAACATGAATTATGCAGAACTCAGCCTGCTGCCTCTGGCTGTGTGTGTGTGTGTGTGTGTGTGTGTGTGTGTGTGTGTGTGTGTGTGTGTGTGGTGTGTGTGTGTGTGTGTTATCCGGCTGCACTTGAGGCTGTCTGCATGACGGTTTTAGAATAATATGCTAATTACTAATAATTACCCTGTAACATACACACTGATTATCTGACCCTCCTCTTCCTCTTTCTTCCTCTTCCTCACTCTGGCTGCAGCGCCTCCAGGCGAGGAAGAGGAGGAGGAGGAAGAGCATGGAACGGATCGGTTCTTGAGCAGAACTTTCTGGTTTTTGTGAAAAGTAACAGATACCGACCAACTCGGAACCGGAACCAGATGTGATTTAGGTTCTGCTGGAGGTTTCTGCTTGTGCGGGGCAGCGGGCCAGAACCAGATGAGGAGAGACTCGACCTGCTGTGGGTCCAGAACCCGAACAGAACCGCACCAAAACCTCTATAGGAACCAATCAGAGAAGTCCTGCTCTCCTTCCTGACCTTTGACCTGAGAAGGTCACCTGCAACTAAGAGAAAGAAACTGGGCCGGTCCATCAGAACCAGGAAGTCGTTAGCCTCTCTTAACCCGGGCCGGTCCCAGGGGTTCCGGTTGCCATGGCTAAGCGGGTCGGTTCCGCCCGGCTCGCCGTGACCCAGAAACTCAAAGACGTCTCGGTCTACAGAGGTTACAGAGCGCGCTCAAACTGACCCGCAGGCAGCGAACGCACCGCGCTGCCTTCACTGCCTCTCTGGACACAGAAACACAGTAGGTTCTGCACATGACCCGCTTCTGACAGAGACTGGACCGAGCCCGACCAGAACCAAACCCCTTCATCCAGTTTTCTGAAGAAAAAGTGAGAAATGAGACTCACACATCAGAACCGGGTCGAACACACAGTAACACACAGTAACACACACAGTAACACACACACACAGTAACACACAGTAACACACACAGTAACACACAGTAACACACACACAGTAACACACAGTAACACACACACAGTGACACACACACACAGTAACACACAGTAACACACAGTAACACACACAGTAACACACAGTAACACACACACAGTAACACACAGTAACACACACACAGTGACACACACACACAGTAACACACAGTAACACACAGTAACACACAGTAACACACACAGAACACACACACAGTAACACACAGTAACACACAGTAACACACACAGTAACACACACAGTAACACACACACAGTAACACACACACAGTAACACACAGTAACACACACACAGTAACACACAGTAACACACACACAGTAACACACACACAGTAACACACAGTAACACACACACAGTAACACACAGTAACACACACACACAGTGACACACACACACAGTAACACACAGTAACACACACACAGTAACACACACACAGTAACACACAGTAACACACACACAGTAACACACAGTAACACACAGTAACACACAGTAACACACAGTAACACACACACAGTAACACACACACAGTAACACACACACAGTAACACACAGTAACACACACACAGTAACACACACACAGTAACACACAGTAACACACACAGTAACACACAGTAACACACACAGTAACACACAGTAACACACACACAGTAA
The DNA here is from genome assembly GCF_027474105.1 of Poeciliopsis prolifica. NCBI lineage: Eukaryota > Metazoa > Chordata > Actinopteri > Cyprinodontiformes > Poeciliidae > Poeciliopsis > Poeciliopsis prolifica. The sequence continues at coordinate 120,488 of NW_026562594.1, read as the reverse complement.
CACACAGTAACACACAGTAACACACACACACACAGTAACACACAGTAACACACACAGTAACACACAGTAACACACACACAGTAACACACAGTAACACACAGTAACACACACACACACAGTAACACACAGTAACACACACACACACAGTAACACACAGTAACACACAGTAACACACAGTAACACACAGTAACACACAGTAACACACACACACACAGTAACACACAGTAACACACAGTAACACACAGTAACACACAGTAACACAGTAACACACACACAGTAACACACACACAGTAACACACAGTAACACACACACACACAGTAACACACAGTAACACACAGTAACACACACAGTAACACACAGTAACACACACAGTAAACACACAGTAACACACAGTAACACACACAGTAACACACAGTGACACACACACACAGTAACACACAGTAACACACACAGTAACACACACACAGTAACACACAGTAACACACAGTAACACACACAGTAACACACACAGTAACACACACACAGTAACACACACACAGTAACACACAGTAACACACACACAGTAACACACAGTAACACACACACAGTAACACACACACAGTAACACACAGTAACACACACACAGTAACACACAGTAACACACACACACAGTGACACACACAGTAACACACAGTAACACACAGTACACACACACAGTAACACACACACAGTAACACACAGTAACACACACACAGTAACACACAGTAACACACAGTAACACACACACACAGTGACACACACAGTAACACACAGTAACACACAGTAACAACACACAGTAACACACACACAGTAACACACAGTAACACACACACACAGTGACACACACAGTAACACACAGTAACACACAGTAACACACACACAGTAACACACACACAGTAACACACAGTAACACACACACAGTAACACACAGTAACACACAGTAACACACACACACAGTGACACACACAGTAACACACAGTAACACACAGTAACACACACACAGTAACACACACACAGTAACACACAGTAACACACACACAGTAACACACAGTAACACACAGTAACACACAGTAACACACAGTAACACACACACAGTAACACACACACAGTAACACACACACAGTAACACACAGTAACACACACACAGTAACACACACACAGTAACACACAGTAACACACACAGTAACACACAGTAACACACACAGTAACACACAGTAACACACACACAGTAACACACAGTAACACACAGTAACACACACACACACAGTAACACACAGTAACACACACAGTAACACACAGTAACACACACACAGTAACACACAGTAACACACAGTAACACACACACACACAGTAACACACAGTAACACACACACACACAGTAACACACAGTAACACACAGTAACACACAGTAACACACAGTAACACACAGTAACACACACACACACAGTAACACACAGTAACACACAGTAACACACAGTAACACACAGTAACACAGTAACACACACACAGTAACACACACACAGTAACACACAGTAACACACACACACACAGTAACACACAGTAACACACAGTAACACACACAGTAACACACAGTAACACACACAGTAACACACACAGTAACACACAGTAACACACACACACAGTGACACACACACACAGTAACACACAGTAACACACACACTCTCACATTGTCTCCAACAATAATCCTGACTGTGATCAGGGATTTGGACCCAAACACTAATCACACACTGACATCTCTGGACAGGATTAGACCCTCTGCAGCTGTGTGTGTGTGTGTTGCTGTGTGTGTGTCGCTGGGTGTTAATCTCAGGAAGACATGCTGACTTAATCTTGTGTTGCAGGAATAATTTGCTTAATCTGAGAAGCATCAGGAGCTCCACTGTTGTCACGGTAACGGTCACATGACCCAACAAGGTGAGCCACCAGGACGGCTCCTGACATTAGGTGGGCTGGGTCGGTACCAGCACCTGGACTTACCCGGGTCGGTTTTACTCAGCAGATCAACCACAGAACCAGAACCATGCCTTTATGGGTCACACTGCAGTCCAGACATGCAGAGGTTCTGGTGGTTCTGGTTCCTCCTGACGGTCTGTTCAATAATGTACTTTACAGCTAGCGCCTCCAATCTGGACCAATAAAATAAAGACTAACCGGCTGCCGTAGCAGCTAACGGTCACTCTGCCGTAGCAGCTAACGGTCACTCTGCCTTAGCAGCTAGCGGTCACTCTGCCTTAGCAGCTAGCGGTCACTCTGCCTTAGCAGCTAGCGGTCACTCTGCTGCAGCAGCTAGCGGTCACTCTGCTGCAGCAGCTAGCAGTCACTCTGCCTTAGCAGCTAACGGTCACTCTGCCTTAGCAGCTAACGGTCACTCTGCCTTAGCAGCTAGCAGTCACTCTGCCTTAGCAGCTAGCGGTCACTCTGCCTTAGCAGCTAGTGGTCACTCTGCTTTAGCAGCTAGCGGTCACTCTGCCTTAGCAGATAGCGGACACTCTGCTGCAGCAGCTAACAGTCACTCTGCCTTAGCAGCTAACAGTCACTCTGCCTTAGCAGCTAGCGGTCACTCTGCCGTAGCAGCTAACGGTCACTCTGCCTTTTCAGCTAACGGTCACTCTGCCTTAGCAGCTAGCGGTCACTCTGCCTTAGCAGCTAGCGGTCACTCTGCTTTAGCAGCTAACGGTCACTCTGCCTTAGCAGCTAACGGTCACTCTGCCTTAGCAGCTAGCGGTCACTCTGCCTTTGCAGCTAGCGGTCACTCTGCCTTTGCAGCTAGCGGTCACTCTGCCTTAGCAGCTAGCGGTCACTCTGCCTTAGCAGCTAGCGGTCACTCTGCTGCAGCAGCTAGCGGTCATTCTGCTGCAGCAGCTAGCAGTCACTCTGCCTTAGCAGCTAACGGTCACTCTCCCTTAGCAGCTAACGGTCACTCTGCCTTAGCAGCTAGCAGTCACTCT
>NW_026562594.1:102500-112500 GCF_027474105.1 Poeciliopsis prolifica | reverse complement strand
GCTCTGCTTGTCACTTGTCACCGTGAGCTGCAGTCAGGGAAGCCATTTGTTCCAATTGTCAGCCTGCTTACTGACGAAATGATATAAAACGCATAATATCCTGACTGCGCTAATAATCCATAAGATGTCATTTTTCTTAAAAAAGCAAAAAACAAAATAAGCAATTCATGTTTGTAGGAACTTTGAGTTAATTTCTCTTTCCCACTCTCCAGGCCTGGAGCCAAGCATCATCAGACCATAGAAGGTAAGCCATATTTGCTTCACTAAGCTTCTAATTTAGAAAAAAAAGTTAAGTTATTAGTTAATATGCTGTATTGTATCAATAATATGAAAAACATATACTCTAAACTAATTCAAAAATAGTTTCGATAAATAACATCATTTTAAAGTAAAAGGAATAATAGGTGGTCAAAGAACGAGATGAAATTAATTTCCTCCAAAGGGTTGATGAGCTCTCACTCAACATGGGGTCAGAAGCTCAGTCATCTCGGAGAGGCTGAGATTAGAGCTGTTGCTCCTCTACATCCAGTGGAGCCATCTTTATGCCCTTTTTTCAGATTGCCATGGCAAGTTCAAAACCTGCAAGACTGAAGGTGATTCTAGGAGAGAGCAACACTGAAAAACTGACTCTTCCAAATGGCATACCAGATTCTCTGGATGATCTTCTCAGCAAGGTGAAGGGTACCTTTGGTTTAAAGACCAACATCAGACTGCAATATATGGACAAAGACTTTGGTAATGACTTCTTCAACCTCAGCTCAACTTCTGACCTTGTGGACTTGGGAACAGTCAAGGTGATTCAAGAAGAAGCAGTTCAACCTTTGTTGATGTCATTGAAACAGCTCCATCTTCTTCTGCAGTTCACTCAGATGACAGCAGTTCTTTAGCTTCAAATGACACTATACTCCTCTCCTCCCCTGAATCCTTCTCATCGCGAACAAAACAATGGCCAGCCAACTTTCCCATTCCCATTTTTCGTATGACACTGAACGTCAGCTACAGAAGGGAATTCTGAGTATCAGGCAAAAAACAAAATATTGACAGTCACCCCACGAATGAAGACTGACATCCTAAATAGATTAGTAGAAGAGATCTACAGATACAGAGCCTATCCAGAGGACGCACAGTTCTGTGTAGTTGCAGAGGCCTTGATTAAAAAACATCCATGTTTAAAGAGCCTGGTTCATTCAATGGTTGCTACGGTTGGAAACAAAGGCTGAAGTACAAAATGGGAAACTACAGGACTCTACTCAAGTTTCAGGGATGTCCAGAATTGTCTGTTAACGCACTTAAATCCAAAGCCAGTACTTCAGTGTTTCCCGCTGCAAAAATAAAGAAGCCAAGACGAGCTGAAGCCAACTTCTATCCTTCCTTTCCAGTGGGAGAAACACAAGAAAGTATGGAAAAAGAGAGAATTGAACTCTTGACAGCAATCAAAAGGAGGAACAATGACAAGGTCATTGCGGAGAAAATGGCTCATACCTTTGCCTACAGGCGTCAGGAGGTGGTGAATGAAGAACCTGGCATAGAGGATTTCAAGGACAGATGGCCTGCCCTGTTCCAACAGAAAGAGGTAGTAATGCAGATTGAGGATTTTTACTTAGATTTTGGAATGATTGGTCAGTATTTACTTTAAGTCATTTTGTAAGATACAAAATAAGTTTTATTTTGTTTCTCAGATTAATGCGGAGTTCCTGAGACTCATGGCTCTTCCCCTTGAGCAGACTTTCTTTGCCCAGTTGGACAGGCTCTCAAGTCAGCTGATTAAAGTCATCAAAGCCAAGGGAGGAGCAACACGTGCAAAAATAGCTGGAATCATGAGAATCTATGATGAGGTATGGATATCATCGATAGGAACACTGGGGGACATTTACCATTTTTAATTTAAAACAAAGAAGTTAAAGTCTCTAATTACTTTCAGACTTTTTGTTTTAATTATTAATACTTGATACACTTTGTGCAAAGGTGATATCACTCAAAGAAAAGCAAGTTTAACTGTCTTATGTATTTTTAGTGGATTTAGTTAGTCTGTATTGTGGTTCATTCATGAATTTCATAAAATACACCTTTCTGTCCAACTTGCCAGAAATTAGTGCTATTTAGTACATTTTTTTGAGCTTATTTTAAAATTTTAATTTTTTAAATGGTAGACATATCAATTTTATGCTGCAAGATAAAATACAAACAACAAATGATATTCATTAGTCCTAGTAGATTGTGCTAAGAAAAAGCCTTAACCTCAACAATATAGTCTAGTTTCACAAATTGAGACTTGAAGCATAAATTTTGGCAGAGGTGGAATTTGCATAATTTTGAAGAGCATTATTAACCCGGTGGACATGTGGGCTGCACATTATGGTATTTGAATATATTACTGTTACATCAGAAATCTTGTCAGAGATATGGAATATTGATAACAATACATTTTCTCCAGGTGGAGGACATTGGGATTCGAAGGGAATGTGTTCTGAAAGGGCTCATCACCTTTCTTGGAGAGGATCCAGAAGACCTTATTAAGGAATACAGTGTAAGTTTCTTTTAAAGGTTTGAAGCCGCATCTTAACCCATTCAGGAAATTGAAAAATTCAATGTCAGTTGCTTGTACCTTTTTAAATTATTTCTGGCCTGCATTTTTCTATATTTAAACATCTGTTTTAATACATCAGGCAGATTTGGTGTCAGAATTGTAAATTTAACATGGTTATGTCCTGCTTAAATCCAACAGTGGTGTGCTTTGCTATTCAGCAAAGACCATTATCTAACTTCACTATCAACTTCATTTCCTGTTCACCAATATAACAAACAAGTTAATAAGAATGTTTTAGTCATGCTATTTTCATACCAGCTCCAAATATCTGATAAGTAACAGAAATATGCATTTTGTGTTGATTTCCAACCTAAGATGACCATTGGCTTGGACTACTATTCTGCTTTGATGTATAATCTATGAATTTGTTTAAGCTAAAACCTGCAATATGACAAAACACATATAAAGTTACATCCTTGTATTATCTTTTCTAAAAACCTTAAAAATCACCCTTTGAGTTTATTCAATTTTTAATGCAACTTTGAATTTTATCAAGGATATTTCAGATGCCATAAACGATTCTCTTCAATTCACAAGCTGTACACTTGTACTTAATGTTGCATTTATAAGGCTTTTATTTGTCAACTGACAGATTAGTTACAGTCTTCAAGTTTAACATATGGTTTATCTCACTACAGGGCAGCTGTGGATGATGCCCAGATGGATCTCAAACAACTCACCCTGGCAATGTTTGTGATTCGGAAGAAGGGAGAGGGATTGGAAGAATCCCCAGAAGACATTGGCATTGTCATTGAGGGAGTGGAGGTGTTTGCATGACCTGACTTCAGTTGCCTCAGCATGTGCCCTGCTTCTGGGTTTGATATATGCCCTTAACCTGGCTTATCCGAAGCCTCTGCGCTTCACATTTGAAGTGTTTCAAAAATCTTCATGCAACTTGACCAACACAAAATGTCTCCTAAAGTTCAGAATTTGTTTGGAAGACTTCAGACCTCTCAGTAAAGACAATTGTATGTTGTGCAAATGACAGATTATTTTCTGTCTTTGTTTGAACATGAGGGGCTGTGTTTTGGAAGCTTAACCTCAAGGGACTGAACTTTTTGAATTTCTTTTGGGACATTGTGCATATTAAAGCCACAGCATTAGTAGGCTGCTGCAGTATTGTTCACAGACACTTTCACAGTGTTTTTTCATATTTTTTTTTTTCAATTTGGATTAAGCAGTGCTTAATGTTTACTATTCTGTTCTGATGTCAGTTAACTTAAGTATCGGAGATGGTTTAAATGCTGCAAGCCATGACCCCACAACCTTGTTTGAAAGCATGTAGATGTTATTGCTTGTTTTCAGTTTGTTCTTGAAGATGTTAAAAACAGACACACATGTTCTTACATTTTATGTAAAAACAGTTTAGGGATTGAGAATGTTGATTTCCTTTATTTTAGGAGGACTTGTGGTAAATCTGAAAAACATTGTTTTTCAGAGGAATACATCTGGATTCTACAAGCTCACACAGGGATGTCCAAAGTTTGTCCTGGAGAGCCATCAATGTGCAAATGTCAGATGAACTATTTCAATACCACCTTGCTGAATTTACACACCAGCAGACACTCAGCTGAGCAGAGGCATAGTAATGAGCACTTAATTTTATTTGGAGATTGGATTCATCTGAAAGTTGGAGGATGGTAGCTCTCCAGAACTGGACTTGGGGTACCCCATGTTCAGTTTACTAAAAAGCTAACTCAATTAAGCAGACAAGCAAAAGATCTGTGTAGTATGTTCAGTGCAAAATGTGTTGTGAAAAATCTGTAAGTTTGTGATTTCACAATAAAATTTAACATTTTCTATTTGTGCAGTGTAGATTTGTTATAACCAAGTTGAATTTTTGGGTAGTGTAAAGGAATTTTACTCCTATTGTAAAAGCTAAAACATACTTTAAAAGTGATTTATATTTAAGCATTATTGTAAGTACAAAATATGCATAAACGACTTTGGGGTAGTTTCATTTTTAACTTAGAACAACTTACATTTTTGAGTTGACTTTCTATAAATTTAAGTAAGATGGATTAAACATTTGTATATGAAATAAAGTAAATAAATTGCGTTAGACTGACCTAAATTTATCAAGTTAAACAAACTAAAAAAATTATGTTGATCCAACTTAATTGAATTACTTGTTACCTACAGAAGTAATTCAATTAAGTTGGATCAACTTTTTTCTTTTTAGAGTGAGGAAGACCCAAACTCCAGCAGACGGTTCTGATCCAGCAGACGGTTCTGATCCAGCAGACGGTTCTGATCCAGCAGACGGTTCTGATCCAGCAGACGGTTCTGATCCACGTATTAGAGACAGAAATTTCAACCTGAGAAGTCGATTCTGATGGGTCAATAGTTCTCAGCTCAGGACCTGGTTCTACTTGGTTCTACTTGGTTCTTCTGGGTTCGCTTGGTTCTTCTGGGTTCTGCTGGGTTCTGCTGGGTTCTTCTGGGTTCTACTTGGTTCTTCTGGGATCTGCTGATCACAACATGACCAACACCTCACCTGGTTCTGGTTCTGATTGATGGTCAATGAATTCTGCTTCAAGGAGTAAACGCTGTTCTTGTTCCAACCCAAAGTTCTGCTGAGGAGGAGGGAAATGTGACCAGAACCGGAACCAGAACCGGAAGATCCCGGTTCTTACCGGGCTGCTTCTGAGACACGAACCGAACTGGACGAGGAAACAAAGACTGCAGGATGTTCTGAGGGCCGCCGAGTTTCCAGAACCTCCGAACCGAACCGAACCGACGGGCAGAGTGGAGGAGATTTTCCAGCTTGAAACTTGGATGCCAACACTCAGAGCTAAACCCCCTAGGCACCGAACCGAACCGAACCGAACCGACCAGTCCTCTTACCTCGGAAGGTGTCCGCTCGCGCTCCCCGAACTCCCAGCAGAACCAGGAGGAGAACCGCGGGCAGCGGGAAACTTCCAGTCCGCTCCATGATCCGGGAAAACTCCGGAGAACTCCGAGCCTCCTCCTCTTCCTCCTCCTCCTCTTCCTCAGGGGTTCTGGACTTCCCTCGCGCTCCAACGCGCCTCACGCGCACGCGGAGGGACTGCGGCGCGCGGCCAGGTGAACGTTCAGACAGGTGAGTTCGGCTCTTTGATCCTCCGGCTTGTTTCTGCGCTCGAGACAGACGGACGGAAAGCGCGAGACGCCGAGAGGGTGTACCGACGAGCTGGTGACGTCACGGGGGTCGAGAGACACCGAGAGAGAGAGAGAGAGGGGGGGGGGGGGGTCCAGGTTTTTAATCATTTTGTTTCTTCCGGTTAAAATCAGGAAACTTTTAACATTTATTTATTTCATCATTTGTTGACTATTTGTCCGAACTTTGATGTTCTGCTGCGGTTTCATTTGGACCTGGAACCGCTGGAGCCCCTTATCATCTCCATAAAATTGATCAGAACCGTTCCCTCCGGTTCGGCCCGGTTCGGCCCGGTTCTGCCAGGCTGTTTACGGTCCGTGTTTCATGTTTTATCTGGTTTGATGACAGCTCTGTCACAATCTGTTACGTCGTATTGGCCGGGTTCTGGTGTCATGACGTCATACCGGGTCAGATGTTCCGGATCAATCAGAGTTCTGGTGAACTTTCCGGTGTTTGTGAAGCTGAACCGGAGCGGCTGCTGCCCCCTGCTGGCTGCTGCCCCCTGCTGGCTGCTGCCCCCTGCCACCCGCTGCCCCCTGCTGGCTGCTGCCCCCTGCTGGCTGCTGCCCCCTGCTGCCCCCTGCTGGCTGCTGCCCCCTGCTGGCTGCTGCCCCCTGCCACCCGCTGCCCCCTGCTGGCTGCTGCCCCTGCTGGCTATTGCCCCCTGCTGGCTGCTGCCCCCTGCTGGCCGCTGCACGTCACTGCCCGGGTCTCCGGGTCTCCGGGTCTCCGGGTTTCCGGCTCTGAACTGGAGTGTCCGGTGGCCAGAGAGAACGTTCTCGCCTGAGAAGCAGTTCTCTTTGAAAACTGGACCCGATCATGTTAGTAAACATGTTTTTGGTTCCGTTAAACTGGTTTGTAAGATGAACCAGCAGCACAACTGGGATCATGAGAAGAACTTGGATCCATAACTCAGTTATTCTGGACTCCATGAAAATAAAACGGTTCCTGCTGCGTCTCTACCGCCACCTGCTGGACAGGAACTGCAGCACGTTCATCATTCAAATCTACTTTGTTTTATTAAATGAGTTTTAATAAAACAAAGACATTAACAAAGATGCGACTTCATGCTCATTAACTAATGTTGTCTGTCAAAATCAGAAAAATGCAAATAATGTGAATACATTAACAATAATACGTTAATATTAAGCTTTGCTTTTATTACGTCTACAGACAACAAAGGACATTGATCTGAAGCTCCATAACACGACTCAAACAGTAATATAAGGTCAGACAGTAGAAAACTGCAAATATCTTATTTTGGATAATAAGTTCAAATTTACTTGCCAGTCAGAGAACCTGCAAAAAAAGGGACAGCAAAGATTATTCTAAAAACTTTGCAAAGTTTCAGGTAGAAAAGTCAAAGATGATTCTATTGATGTTTGGAAATCAAGATTCAGCATTGTGATAAATACTAGTGATCAGATCTTAGGAGTTGAACAATGTTCACTTACAGAACTGATCCAAAACAAACCATCAGGGAAACCGGAGCCGTCCTTGTTGACGGCTCTCAGTCGTTACATGCTGAGTTCATTTCATGCTTCCTGGCCTCCAGCGCAGACCCTCTGCATGGACAGTATCAATAACTGTATCAATAACTGTATCAATAACTGTATCAATAACAGGAACAATAGAAATAACAGTGACAGCCCAGAGGCCCAGAGGTTCTGAGACGGTTCTGTTTGCTTTGTGGTTGTTTCCAAAGTGAAGAACATCAGCAAGAGCACCAACAAGTTGGCTGCTGTTTCTTCCATACATCCCATAATGAAATGTAGAAGTTCCGCCCACTTCACCTGTCCCTCAGGTGGGTGAAAACTGCCTGCAGGACCAAAGTAGGTCTGAAGTTCTGGTTCCTCCAAAATTCTTCACCATGATTTCAGAAAGCTCTGCTGCCATCCTCAAGAGGGAACTGACTCCGCCCACAGGGTTCAGAGGCTCCGCCCACAGGGTTCAGAGGCTCCGCCCCCAAGGTTCAGAGGCTCCACCCCAGGGTTCAGAGGCTCCGCCCCCATGGCTCAGAGGCCCCGCCCCCAGGGTTCAGAGGCTCCGCCCCCAGGGTTCAAAGGCTCCGCCCACAGGGTTCAGAGGCTCCCACAGGGTTCAGAGGCTCCGCCCCCAGGGTTCAAAGGCTCCGCCCCCTATTCACCACCTGACCTCAGGTAATTGAAGAGCGCCCCAGTCCTCCCTGCATCACCTCCCTGAGGGGCTTCATCAGCGGGTTGTGGACGATGTGGAGACCTTTGTCCAGAGGATGGCAGGCCAGCTTCTCCAGCCGGGACAGATGGTGCATCTCCTGGACACACGGCCAACATCATTAATATTGTCATTATTGGTAATAAATGATGATCATCACTCATTTTTATATTTATCAGTAGTAGTAGTATTGTTATTTTTCATGTTGTGCTCTTTTAACCACATGCAGAACAGCCACCAGATAATAACGTTCATTTAAACAATGTTATTCTGCGTCTCTTCCTGTGGGTGGGAGCCGACCGGGTCGTCTGGACTCTGAGGATGGTGAGGGAAACATGGTGAGTTCAAGGTGTGTAGGACAAAAGAGATCTTCCTTGAAGTGACCTTACTTGAAGATGATGAGATTCCGTCGGGGGGGTAGTACTGCGGTCTGCGGCGACGTTTCGGGGGTCGAGAGGCTATGGACTCTTTGCAGGGGTCCAGATTCAGACGGAGAGTTCGTAGAAGGCAGGTGGAGGCTGAGGTGGAGGCTAGGCTGAGGTGGAGGCTAGGCTGCGGTGGAGGCTGCGGTGAGGCTGAGGTGGAGGCTGAGGTGGAGGCTAGGCTGCGGTGGAGGCTGCGGTGAGGCTGAGGTGGAGGCTGAGGTGGAGGCTGAGGTGGAGGCTAGGCTGAGGTGGAGGCTGAGGTGGAGGCTAGGCTGAGGTGGAGGCTAGGCTGAGGTGGAGGCTAGGCTGAGGTGGAGGGCGGACAGGTAAGTTTCAGATGAGGAGACTGAGGAATGCTCTGACTGCCAGCTGAAAATCTAGGAACTGGTTCTTCTGTGTTTTGGAAAGAGACTCTAACAGTCCACAGTGTCACCAGGGGAAAAAAGGCCAGGATCTCAAACTACTCAGTGGATAAATCCAAGGCGTCACAAGGAAACACCTGAAGGAGAATGTTGCTAAAGGTGACCTCAGGAAACTAGAACGTAAGCTCAGAGGGAGCAGAGCAGCATTTCTGGGAAACATCTGCTCCTCATACACTCTGAGACGATGAGATGATAGATGAGCAGTGACTGACTCTGCACAGCCCACCAGGTAGAGCAGCCATTCAGCACCATCTAGTGGATGGAGAGGGAAACGGCAAGCAGCAGAGAATACCCACAAAGATCCAAAACCCGGTTCCCAACATGATTATTATTATTAGTAGTAGTATCACCTTTATCTTCATCATTATTACCAGCATCATCCTCATCAGTGTGGGTTGCTGCTCACCTCAGGAAGGTCTCTGATGTGGTTAAAGTCCAGGTTGAGCAGCTCCAGCCTGAAGGACATCAGGACAGCGCCATCAGGTGGAGAAGTTCTGCAAAGCTGAATGTCCTGTGGCACCAAGCGCTCAGGTGGAGTTACCTGGTGAGGAAGCAGAGGCCTCTGGGCAGAGACTGGAGCTGGTTTCTCTCCATGATGAGGATCTTGAGCTCCAGCAGAGCCTGGATGTTCTCTGCCACGTTCTCCAGACGGTTGCAGGACAGATCCAGGAAGACCTGCAGGAGGACAGGGGGACAGCGGGTCACCTGCAGGCTGCTTGGTCTGCTCTCTGGCTGGTGGAGACCTACCAGGGCCTTCATGCTGTAGATGCAGCCTGGCAGCTGAGCCATGAGGTTGTGGCTGAGGTTGAGCTTCCTCAGTCTGGTCAGGTTGGAGAGAGAAGCCGGCAGAGAGGAGAGCTGGTTGTTGGCCAGACTCAGGACCTGAAGCGGCGACAGAAGTGAACAGAGGACAAGCTCTGCAGGGGGCGCTGCACAGCTGCAGACCTGAGACGAGGCGTAGCGAGGGAAGCGTACCTCCAGCTGTGTGCAGGCCCCCAGCTCCTCAGGAACCTCCGTCAGTCTGTTTCTGTAGACGAACAGAACCCGGAGTCTCCTCAGCTGGCCGATCTCTGCCGGCAGGCTGCCGAGCTGCAGACGGCACGGCGTCAGGTCCGGTTCTGACCGAAGCATGCTGCAGGAGGAGGGCTGTGACGGGGCTCACCTGGTTCCCCCACAGGTTGAGGACCAGCAGGTTGGACAGCAGGGCCAGCTGAGGCGGCAGCGCCTTCAGGTT
>NW_026562594.1:92500-95000 GCF_027474105.1 Poeciliopsis prolifica | reverse complement strand
TCACGCCTCTGATGTTTTGTTGCTCCAAACCTGAATTTGGTTGCTGTACAGGAGCAACTCAGGTTGCTGTGAGCAGCAGGTTGACGTGTCTAAAAACCAGGGCGGCTCAATAAGAAGCTCAAACATCAGAGTGGTGAGATGTGAGTCAGATCCGCCCGGCGTCACATGAACCTTTACAGAGTTCCTCCTCCAGCTGCCGACTTCTTATCACAGTTTGAATCACAAAAAGATGCTGATTTTCCAGAGAGCTGCAAACTTCATCCGGCCCGATGCTATCGGCCCGATGCTAACAGCCTGATGCTATCGGCCCGATGCTAACAGCCTGATAGCATCAGAGTGGCTGTCATGCTTCTTTAAGAAGACAGTACATTTCTGCCAGTCGTCCTGCTGTGATAACAACTTCTCACGATACCAAGAGGATCCCTGCTGGCAGCGTAGGGATCGAACGCCGCCGTGAGGAACGCCGCCGTGAGGAACTGCGGTTCAGCGGCTTCAGGTTCCTGCTTATTGATGGACTTTGATTGATTCCATCTGCTGCTTTATCTGGTTTCCTATATTGGCTTTGAAGTTGATATGATTTGACTTCTGTTAGCAGCAGCGGTGTGTTGATAGGGGCTGCCCCGCATTGCCTCCACCCATCCACCCCTCCACCCGTCCATCTGCTGTTTCACTCAGATTGAATCCATCCGGGTTCAAACCGGGATTTTCTGTTCAACAGCAGAAACACGGCAGTCTGCTGCTGCCATGACAGCCGGACTGACCGAACTGTTTATGTCCCGGTTTGTTTCTCTTCAGTTCAGTTGCTGTAAACATGAAGATGTTTTCCTGAAATGTTTCAGATTCCATCACATCAAGATCTGACTTTCATCTCTGAGTCTCCAGCAGGAAGTGATGCTGCAGCACCACTTCCTGCTGCAGCATCGGCAGCTCTGACTGTCATAAAAGGCGTTTTGGTTGTTTTATTCCTCCTGAAGTCGTTCAGAAACCGGCCCAGTCAGAACGCCATGCCGCCGCCGCTGCTGCCGCTGCTGCTGCTGCTGCTGCCGCCGCCGCCGCTGCTGCTGCCGCCGCCGCTGCTGCTGCCGCCGCCGCTGCTGCTGCTGCTGCTGCTGCCGCCGCCGCTGCTGCTGCCGCCGCGCTGCTGCTGCTGCCGCCGCCGCTGCTGCTGCTGCCGCCGCCGCTGCTGCTGCTGCTGCTGCTGCTGCCGCCGCCGCCGCTGGGAGAACATTTGCCTGGTGGAAGACCTCTGACCCCAAGCTGACATCAGCTTCCTGACCCCAAGTCGCAAAAAGGCAGTGAAAGGCCCATGGTGTTTCTAAGTGGAGCGGGAATTGAACTTGTGACCTTCGGCTTGAGGGATGAAGTTGCTTCAGGGTAGGTAGCTGAAGATGGAGACACAGGAAGATGAAGAAGCTTCCCAAGGTGACAGGAAGTGAGTTGTTGATCCACAGGAAGTTGGTAAATGTTCAGGGTAGCTAATAAATAATTATATAATAATAAGAGAAACTTGGTTTTGTTTATTAGAATCATAAAGCAGCTGAAGATCAACAGCAGAGAGACCAGATGATAATAACTATAATAATGATAATAATCATAATAATAATAATAATAACCTCCTCCTGGCTGCAGTAGATCTGATTCCAGATCAACTGGATCATCCAATATCCATCCATTTTTATCACTAATAAAAACCAGAACTTTTCTGTGTTGGTTCTGTTTTGACCGGTTGATCCAGATCTCAACCTCGTTCTGGTTCTGGTTCACCTATGATAGAAACCCAAAAGTTTTTTTTCTGGTCCCGATCCGCTCCGGTTCCTGAACTTTGGGCCCAGCTGGTTCTGTAGAACCGCATGAGGTGAGCTGAGGAAGAGGAGGAGGAAGAGCGGGCGGGTTTAGAGGTTCAGTCTGAGGACAGCGCCGGTTCTGTTCCCACACGTCTCTGTCAAAACAACATTTATTACTCACCCCGACCGGAACCGGCCCGTGTCCAAACATCGCCGCTTTGATCACCGCTGCTGGCTGCTCAACCTGAGGCGCCGGGCCCGAATGGGTCAGGCAGAGCCAGCCGGGTAACACAGAACAGGAAGCAGGAACGTTTCAGAACCCAACTCTCAATGTTCCTGTGAGGTTTGGTAAAACCCGGCCGGTTCTGCTGAAGGAAAGTACGTCCGACCCAAAAATATCAGAACCTTTTTATTCTTCATCAGCTGAAATGTGGGACAGACCATCAGAACCAAAACCGGTCCTCATGAACTCAACTGGGTCACCTGGTTCTGCGTTGGTTTTATGCTCAACAGAACAAAACTGCTGGTTCTGTAGAACTCTTGAGTCCAATTTCACCAACCAGAACCAAACCAGAACCTGGCCAGAACCAGGCAGGTCAACAGATGGTTCCCTGCTGGTTCTGTGGACCGGCAGCCCGACCAGAACATTTCCACAGAGACTTACTTTCACATCAAACAGACTGAGGTTAAAAATCTCATGAAATATTCAGAGTTTA
>NW_026562594.1:0-87500 GCF_027474105.1 Poeciliopsis prolifica | reverse complement strand
CTGGTTCTGGTTCTGGTTCTGCTGGAGCTTTCTCCCTCTTAATGCAGTTTTTTTCTGCAATTTTGCCACATGCTGGTCCAATAACGATGCAGTATTCATACTGGACCTGATGTTCTGGTTACTAGGATACAACTGGGTCGAACAGAACCAAGACGGGTTGACTGGATCCAGTGTTGCGGAACTTCAGCTGGAGGTTTTGGACCTTCGTGGCTCACATGTGACCCGACCCAGACAGCTGGTTCTGATGTCACCATTACAGCTGAGCTGCAGGAGGCCGGGCCAAAGCCAGAACCAGAACCAGAACCAGAACTCAGGGGCAGGAGTTCAGCACAAAGTCATAGAAAAGAGCCGAGTTGGTTTGATGATGATGATAATAATAATAATAATAATAATAATAATAATAATAAAAAAAATAATAATAATAATAATAATAATAATAATAATAATAATAATAATTATAATTATAATGAATGTTATTGTTATTATTATATATTAATATTATATTATTATTGTTGTTGTTATAATAATAATAATAATAATAATAATAATAATAATAATAATAATAATATATTATATTATATTATTTTAATATACTAATAATAGTAATTGTTATTATTATTATTTTATTTTTATTCTTTACAATTTTCCGATCAAACACAATTTAATTATTAAAAACCGAAATGAATATTTTCATTTTTATTGTAAGTTTTTCTATTTGTTTTGTGTCTTTTCTTTAAGCGGTTGGTTCTGGTTCTGGTTCTGGTTCTGGTTCTGGTTTGTTTATTTATTATCAGAATTATTTCTTCTTTTTTTTTTTCTCGGTTCTTTTCAAACTTCGGAACCGGATCTGTATTTATTGGACCGCTTCTGGTTCTGAGTGTGAAAACCAGCACTCCAGTTTCGGAACCGAAGCCAGTAACTGGACCGAACCTCATTTATCCACATTCAGTGACTAAAGAAGAATTGATCAAAAATTCAATAATTCAGAAAAACTCCAATAAAATCAAACTAAATGAAAAAGATTTTCGGTCTTTAACTGTTCAGTCCGTTTGGACCGAACTTAGCAGGGTTCGGTCTGTGGCCCAAACTGAACCCGATAAATAAATCAATTCATTCTCAGAATTTATTCTTTAACACTGAAATAAATTCTCGTGGATTTATGGAGTTTGAATAAAATGGTTCCGGTTCTTCGCGGTCGGTTCGGGTTCTGTTCAGGCGCCCTGAGCGGTTCTGGTTCTGACTCGTTTTGGTTTGAATTTTTATCCTGATTCTTGTTGTATTATCTGTCCTCCGAACCGGACCGAACCGAACCAAAGCGGGTTTTAGCAGCAGAAGTTTTTCTGTTCCGCTTTGGATTCGGTTCTGATTCGGACCCAAAACATTCCGTTCTTATGGATTTAATCAGAACATTTGGATCCGAGGAGGAACGAGATTAAAAACCTTCAAACTATTATTATTATTATTATTAATAAGTCAAATTATTATTACGTAATAATAAAAATAATCCAAGACAAAATAATGTAAAGTTCTTAAAAACTGTTCATTTCTTTGATTGGCTTAATAATAATAAAATAATAATAATAATAATAATAAATAATAATAATAATAATAATAATAATAATAATAACTGTCGTTATTATTATTGTTTATTAAATTTATTTAAAATAATAACAACAATAATAACTTTTATTATTATTGTTATTATTATTATTTCTTAAAGCGTACGGTTATATTTATCCCAGTTATTCATCAGTTCTGGAAACAGAACCTGGTTTTGGCCCGGTTCTGGCCCGGTTTTGGCCCGGCTCTGGCCCGGTTCTGGCCCGGCTCTGGCCCGGTTCGGGCTCGGTACCTGCGGTAGTTTGGGGTCGTTGATGTCCCAGTTCAGCTTCATCCCGACCGAACAGACACAGTCCGCCTCGTCTCTCTGCTCCCCCCGGGACATGATGCCGGTACCGGTACCGGCTCTGCTGCTCCCTCTGGGTTACGTCCTCGTCCTGGTCCCGGTTGTGGTCGCGGTTCTGGTCCCGGCTCTCGGCCCGGCTGGAAGGTAAGCCTGTCAGAACCGAACCGCAGACAGATGAAGCGGCTCGCAGCGCAGCAGGTAAGAAGTGAGAGCAGGTGAGATCAGGACAGGGAGGGGGAGAGGGGGACAGGGGGCGGGTCAGAACCAGAACCTCTTCAGGACTTTCAGCAGAACCTCACCTGATCAGGTGGCACAGCGACTGGGTCCGACCCGGTTCGGCCGGAGATCTGGCTGCGCAGGTGAGTGTGGAGGTTCAGGTGAAGGTTTGTTTTGTAAACTCGAGATTGTTTTGACCAAAACAAACAAACTCATTAGTCAACAATTACAGAACCAGAACCAGAGGAGCTGGTCCACCTGCGGGTCCCGCCTGGTTCCGAACTCATGCACTCGGTTCTGATGGCAGAGCCGTTTCTAGAGCGCAGCACAAACTGGAGACCGAACCGGGTCAGGTCCGAACCGGATCAGGTCCGAACCGGTCAGCTATGAAAGCTGTTCATTAATAAAGAATCAAATTTGAGGATGTTTTAATAAACAGTTTTGATCCATTTAGTTTTTTAGTGACGTAACAGTAATTACGTCATACTCATCCATGTTGACTGATGATGAAGATGTTTGCTCCTCTTCATCACGTCCTAGCAGCTGATTGGTCAGCAGCTCAGCTCCTGTGCAGGTGTTGACCAATCACAGGCCTCAGCGAGACATCCTGCTGATTTATTGATACTATTAATAATCATAATTATTGTTATTATTATTTGGCTCCGCAAATAAAGAAACATCTGAAACTGTTTTAAATGTTGTGAATAAATTTGAGTCATATTTTTGTGTAATAAGGAAACATTATGAGTCATCATGTGAAAATATTCCCACTTATGAATTATGTGGGAAAACAAACATGGCTCCTCATCCATACGTCATCGTCTCTGTGTCGCGTCATAATTATTCCCCACAGAAACAAAAAGTCCTGGATTTTAGTTATTTTACAGGATCCGTTTAAAGTCGAGTTTAGTTTCACTTTCAGGTTTTGATGTAAAGATGTCAGTAAAACCTGAAAGATTAATTTCTTCATTTGATTTCAATCAGGTGAATCCCGATGCATTATGGGAAAAAAACCTGCTTGTTTCCCAGCATAAAGTTTTAGTTCAACTTTAAATTTTAAACTTTCAGCTCTTTTCTGTTTTTTTTCATGCTTTAAAATGTTCTCAAACTGTTAAAATATGATTCATCTGATTCATATTCATCCCAGATGTTTTATTTATTAACTTGTTTCTTTATTTATTTAAATGTCAAATTTTAAAATCTTAAAGTAGCAACTATATTACAATTTAAATCAAACTTAGTTGATTTAATTCTACTTTTACTTCATTCCATTATTTTGTACTAAATATGACAGAATATTCATGAAACAAGTCTGATTGATTATCACCTATTGATCATGATATCCCTCCGCCGGGCCTGAACTACTTTGTGTCCTCCGCTGCGCGGCCCCGAGGCTGATGAGTTCATTAAGTGCAGCTGTGTGCGCGCTCCCGACACCCTGAGTGCACGGAGAGGAGAGGAGACGGGTGCGCGCGATGGTGAGCCAGCAGTTTTATTGATCTTTGCTCTCATTGATTATTGAAGATGATGAGATCCGTGAACGTTCTCTGAAGCTCCGTGAACGTTCTCTGAAGCTCCGTGAACGTTCTCTGAAGCTCCGTGAACGTTCTCTGAAGCTCCGTGAACGTTCTCTGAAGCTCCGTGAACGTTCTCTGAAGCTCCGTGAACGTTCTCTGAAGCTCCGTGAACGTTCTCTGAAGCTCCGTGAACGTTCTCTGAAGCTCCGTGAACGTCCAGCAGGAGAGGATCCGGACAAACATCTCCTGTCCAGGCGGCCTCCGCTGTTCCGCCCCATTCATTCATTCATTCATTCATTCATTCATTCATTCATTCATTCATTCATTCATTCATTCATTCATTCATTCACGGATCTGTCTGCTCCACGCGCTGCGGCCCGTTTTCACCTTTCTGGACCAGCTGTCTTTGTCTCGGCTCTCTGCCGCCCCCTGCTGTCTGCAGCCCAACATCACACCTGATCTCAGCAGAGCTGCGGGAACGCCACCCAGGTTCCCCGGTTCGGTTCCCGGTTCGGTTCCCCGGTTCGGTTCCTCAAAGTTTGCATCTTTCGTGGCATCAGAGAGTCGGAACCACGAAGGAATGAACATCCAGAATCTGATCAATAACTGATCAATAACTGATCATAACTGGTGGATCTCCAGTAGATTTCAGTGACGCTGTTGTTCTGTCGCACGGCGCCCCCTGCTGGTGTCGGCAGATTCACATGTTTGTGTTTTCAGGCTTTGGGTTTTTCTGTGTGTGAAATAATCTGTGAATGAGTCAGTGTGTGTGTTCTGGATGAAACCAGATGATTGTGTTTCTGTCCCAGTTTGAGCTCCAGATGGACGACTGTTTGCTTCGTGGCGATTCGTCTCAACTTGTTTCTCTGCTTCACTATGAAGGACTGAGCAGCTCCACCCTCACCAGGCTGCACCTCCTGCTTACCAAGGTAACGGCAGGCTCTCTGGGAGGAGGAGCCGCAGGGGGCCATGATGGGGCGGGGCCATGAGGGGCGTGGTCTGCAGTGTTGGGTCTTTCCTGCATCAGGTCAACACATCAACAAAAAGCCCATCATCCTCTGTTTGTGCAGAACCTTTAGTCCGGTCCAGAGAACCCGTCCAGATCATTCTGGAGCTCTGGGAGTTCATCCTATAATGACCTCCTCTTCCTCTTCCTCCTCCTCTTCCTCTTCCTCCTCCTCTTCCTCTTCCTCCTCCTCTTCCTCTTCCTCAGCTGTTCTGGAGGAGAGGCTCATCTAAAACATGCAGAGCAAGGGGGGCCTGAGGACTGGAACCGGGAAGCTCTGGCTTCCAGTGAGCCAGGTGGCGCTAAGTAAAGCTACATAGAGCTAGGTGCTGCTAGGTGCCACTAGGTGGCGCTAAGTAAAGCTACATAGAGCTAGGTGCTGCTAGGTGCCACTAGGTGGCGCTAAGTAAAGCTACATAGAGCTAGGTGCCACTAGGTGGCGCTAAGTAAAGCTACATAGAGCTAGGTGCCACTAGGTGGCGCTAAGTAAAGCTACATAGAGCTAGGTGCCACTAGGTGGCGCTAAGTAAAGCTACATAAAGCTAGGTGCTGCTAGGTGCCACTAGGTGGCGCTAAGTAAAGCTACATAGAGCTAGGTGCTGCTAGGTGGCGCTAAGTAAAGCTACATAGAGCTAGGTGCTGCTAGGTGCCACTAGGTGGCGCTAAGTAAAGCTACATAGAGCTAGGTGCCACTAGGTGGCGCTAAGTAAAGCTACATAGAGCTAGGTGCTGCTAGGTGCCACTAGGTGGCGCTAAGTAAAGCTACATAGAGCTAGGTGCTGCTAGGTGCCACTAGGTGGCGCTAAGTAAAGCTACATAGAGCTAGGTGCCACTAGGTGGCGCTAAGTAAAGCTACATAGAGCTAGGTGCCACTAGGTGGCGCTAAGTAAAGCTACATAGAGCTAGGTGCCACTAGGTGGCGCTAAGTAAAGCTACATAAAGCTAGGTGCTGCTAGGTGCCACTAGGTGGCGCTAAGTAAAGCTACATAGAGCTAGGTGCTGCTAGGTGGCGCTAAGTAAAGCTACATAGAGCTAGGTGCCGCTAGGTGGCGCTAAGTAAAGCTACATAGAGCTAGGTGCTGCTAGGTGGCGCTAAGTAAAGCTACATAGAGCTAGGTGCTGCTAGGTGGCGCTAAGTAAAGCTACATAGAGCTAGGTGCTGCTAGGTGGCGCTAAGTAAAGCTACATAAAGCTAGGTGCTGCTAGGTGCCACTAGGTGGCGCTAAGTAAAGCTACATAGAGCTAGGTGCTGCTAGGTGGCGCTAAGTAAAGCTACATAGAGCTAGGTGCCACTAGGTGGCGCTAAGTAAAGCTACATAAAGCTAGGTGCTGCTAGGTGGCGCTAAGTAAAGCTACATAAAGCTAGGTGCCTAGGTGGCGCTAAGTAAAGCTACATAGAGCTAGGTGCTGCTAGGTGCCACTAGGTGGCGCTAAGTAAAGCTACATAGAGCTAGGTGCCACTAGGTGGCGCTAAGTAAAGCTACATAGAGCTAGGTGCCACTAGGTGGCGCTAAGTAAAGCTACATAGAGCTAGGTGCCACTAGGTGGCGCTAAGTAAAGCTACATAAAGCTAGGTGCTGCTAGGTGCCACTAGGTGGCGCTAAGTAAAGCTACATAGAGCTAGGTGCTGCTAGGTGGCGCTAAGTAAAGCTACATAGAGCTAGGTGCTGCTAGGTGCCACTAGGTGGCGCTAAGTAAAGCTACATAGAGCTAGGTGCCACTAGGTGGCGCTAAGTAAAGCTACATAGAGCTAGGTGCTGCTAGGTGCCACTAGGTGGCGCTAAGTAAAGCTACATAGAGCTAGGTGCTGCTAGGTGCCACTAGGTGGCGCTAAGTAAAGCTACATAGAGCTAGGTGCCACTAGGTGGCGCTAAGTAAAGCTACATAGAGCTAGGTGCCACTAGGTGGCGCTAAGTAAAGCTACATAGAGCTAGGTGCCACTAGGTGGCGCTAAGTAAAGCTACATAAAGCTAGGTGCTGCTAGGTGCCACTAGGTGGCGCTAAGTAAAGCTACATAGAGCTAGGTGCTGCTAGGTGGCGCTAAGTAAAGCTACATAGAGCTAGGTGCCGCTAGGTGGCGCTAAGTAAAGCTACATAGAGCTAGGTGCTGCTAGGTGGCGCTAAGTAAAGCTACATAGAGCTAGGTGCTGCTAGGTGGCGCTAAGTAAAGCTACATAGAGCTAGGTGCTGCTAGGTGGCGCTAAGTAAAGCTACATAAAGCTAGGTGCTGCTAGGTGCCACTAGGTGGCGCTAAGTAAAGCTACATAGAGCTAGGTGCTGCTAGGTGGCGCTAAGTAAAGCTACATAGAGCTAGGTGCCACTAGGTGGCGCTAAGTAAAGCTACATAAAGCTAGGTGCTGCTAGGTGGCGCTAAGTAAAGCTACATAGAGCTAGGTGCCACTAGGTGGCGCTAAGTAAAGCTACATAGAGCTAGGTGCTGCTAGGTGGCGCTAAGTAAAGCTACATAGAGCTAGGTGCTGCTAGGTGGCGCTAGGTAGCACCATGGTTAGGTCCAGGTGGGCTGCATTGCTGTGTTGCTGGTTGCTGCTCAGACATGGCGATTGTGTTTCAGGAGCTGCACAGCAGGGGGTTCTGCAGGGTTCTGGTCTTGTTGAAATCTGTATCGATTCTGTCGGAGAACAAGGAGGACCTGGAGACTCTGGTCAACCTCGGCCTGACTGCTAAGGTAACCAGCGATCTGATTCATCGGTCGTCTTCTGTGCTGCTCTCACCTTTCTGTTGTTGCTCAGGTGATGTTATGGTTCGAAGCTGTTCACGACCTGCTGACCTCCGACCTCCAGGAAGGCTCCACCACCCTGATGGCCCTTACAGAGGAGTTCTTTGACTACTTCCTGGTGAGCAGCATCACTCCAGAATGTCTCCTGAGTTCCTCTTGGCAGCAGGTTTCAGGTCAACATCTGGACTGAGTTCCAGTGTTCACCGATTCCAGAACGCCTCCCTGCATCCGGTGCGTCGCTGACCAGTGAGACCAGTGAGACCAGTGAGGGAGAACCAGCGGTGGTCTCACTGGTCTCACTGCTCATCCTGGACAGGGAGGATTTAGAAGCAGTTATTAATCATCAAAACCTTTTTATGCAGAAAAATGATTTTATTTTCTGATTGTATCATTCACTGGTTACATGATGATCATGTTCAGAATTGTTGCTAGATCCCCGTCAGACACATCAGACTCTGTTGGACCCACCAGATGGTTCTGATGGGGAACCGACTGGGTCGAATCATTGGCTTTTAGAACACAAAGCACCAGTTTTATAAAACACTTTAAATTGTTCTGGTTAAAAACCTTTGGGTTTTTTAGCACTCAAAGGAACGTTGTGATTTTTTGGTCTGCATAAACCAAACACCTACTTTATTGATCCTGTCTGAGGATCCATGAAGGTTCTCTCAGACTTTAGTCGAATTGAATAAAAGTGTCACGTAATAAAGAAGAAGTCCACCTTGACTTGGACTAGGTCCAAAGTTTCAAATATCTTCAAGATGCCCAACAGCCGAGACCTACAGCAGACACCCAGAGTCTGTCAAAGTCTCAGCTGGTTCTGTGAGTCAAAAGCTGCTTGTTGGGCATTGCCTATAGTAGCTGAAGCAACTCAGCAGATCCAGACCCGACACAGATTCCAGCGTGTAGCGGTTTGGTGAAACTAGTCTGGACTTGGTGCAGTAGTGTCACGGTTGAAGAGATGCTGTAGAAGGACAGAATTCCTGCTTCATGATCCAGATACACGCCTATCCTAGAACACGGAGGTTCTGGGAGGTCAAGGCTCCTACCATCGTGGATGTATTTATTATTGTGACAATATAAGGCCCACGACATCCTGTTATCTCCAAATCCACTGGTTCCTCCTGCTCTGATGATGTGTTTGTATGCCACTGCCACAGAGACGATCCCACTCCACTCCACCTCCCAGTAACAGCGTCCAGTCAGACCTTCTCTGCTCAGGACCTGAAACCGGTCTGTGAATCTCTCCAGATGATTCGGGTACGACTGCTTTTTCTTTCCTCTTGTCACTCTCATGTTCTGTCCAGACAGAACCAACATTTTATTAGCTGTGTTGGGATCCAAGATGAGCCGACATGCATACGGTAAAAACTCCGTTCTCGTCTTGGGTTGTCCTGGTGTGTGAATTGGTGCTGCTGGAGGTAAAACCTTGAAACTTATCTAGTGATGGGTAACCCAGTGGTGGTGTAAAAGTGTTTTCACGCTTTGTCAGGTCTGATGTTTGACCTTTAGATGGATCTGGTGTTGGGTACGTTGGTAAGGAAAGCTTGGAGTGATTCTGTGGGGAACCTCTGGGTGGAGACACATTGAACTCGGTCGGTGCAGGGAAAGCTGCTGCTTGTCTTGGACTCACTTGATGTGTAAATTGGTGCTGTTGGTACAATACTTGAGTCTTTGGTGTTTGGTAAACTGCTGGAGATAAAAGTGTGGCCTCTTCTGACGTTGGAGGCTTGGGGCCCTTCTGCAGGTGACGTCCTGGTGTTGGACATGTTGATTTGAATATCTTGGACTCCCGAGAAGATCTGTAATATTGTTCCATCGGTATAATGTTGGAGAAAGCTGAAGGCATGAGGACCTTGTCATCAAATGATTTCATTGGTGCAGTCTTGGACTTGGCGAGGGGTGGAGGACCAGGCGGTGCTGAATCCTTGGGCCTCTCTGGTTTTGGGTGAATTTTTGGTGGCAACTCCAAGGAACCAACTTTGGGGAGTACTGCTGGTGGTGATGATGGGATGATCCCATGGTGAGCTGGTGGATGTGGAAGGACTGGTGTAGTCCTGGTGATCCTGGGTCCATTGCTGTAGTTTCTGAATTAGCTCAGTGACAGCATATGTTATCTGCTTAAAGTAGTTTGGAGACCGAATAGTGCTGGCTGAGTCAGTAGATGGACCCAGTGATACCAGAGAGGGGTACCTCTGTAGGAACTGGACGTGGTCCTCAGTGAGTGCCAGCTTCTCCAGCTCATGATCTCTCCTGGTCAGTCCGAGATTTCCTGCTGGACTCTGCTGAAACTCTTCAACCTGCCTCATTTCGGCTTCCTGCTGGGATCCGATCAGCTGTTGGACGTCACAGCTTCTGTGGACCAGGAGCTGCAGCAGCTGTTTGAACATTGCCTGGATGTTCTGCACCGTGTGGCTGGCGGAGCTGGCGATGGCGTCGCCCTCCTTCTGAAGCAGCTTCAGGGCCTTCTCTCGCTCCTGGACTCTGCCAGATGTCCTGCCATCTCGGTCCGAGTTCTTGCTGCCACTCGGTTCTCTCTGCTGCAGCAGAGACGGTGTCATGACCTTTGTGTGCGTCCATAGAGCAGAGGAAGCAAATGGTGGACTGGTCGCTGCGGCAGAAGATCTCCTTCATTTATTGTGCAGGGAGCAGATGTTCTCCTGCATCTCTGCAGAGGCTGTGACCAGCTTATGGGTCTTAAAAGCTGGAGAGTCGTAGTGAGGCTGGAGGTGGAGGTCACAGTAGGAGGCCAGGCACTGCAGGCAGGACTTGGTGGCTTCATCTTCCTCCCAGTGCAGAAGTCACAACTCACATCTCCAGGTCCAACGTACTGATGAAGACGAGGAGCATCTCTGAGCGCGATCTTCTTTATTTCCTCCACCAGCTCTGCTAACATGATGTTCTTTCCCACAACTGGTCTGGGTATGAAGACCTCCCTGCACTGAGGGCAGCTGTAAACCGCCTTCTGGTCCTGCTCTTTCCAGTGGTTTTTGATGCACTCGGAGCAGTAGTTGTGTCCACAGGGAATGGTCACTGGATCCTTTAGTAGATCCAGACAGATGGAACACCTCAGTATGTGTTGGTCCAGTGAAATCCCCTGCTGAGCCATTCTTCCTCCTTCACAGCAGAACAGAACCTGAAGTCTGAGCTGCTGCTGTCGACTCGACTGCGTCACTGAACAGCGGAGCTGGCAGGGCGAAGCTGGCAGGGCGGAGCTGGCAGGGCGGAGCTGGCAGGGCGGAGCTGGCAGGGCGGAGCTGGCAGGCGGAGCTGGCAGGGCGGAGCTTTCTGGCCCGACTGCATTCCATGTAGAGGACTGACTGGAGACCAGAGCTGGACTGGTCTCAGGTCTCATCCGCTCTGGTCTTCAACCCAGTGTAGTCAGGCAGAGTAAAAGGAAACACTTACTCTTCTTCTCAGCAGAAAATAATGAAGTGGAGCCAGAACCATGGAGAATGGACCTCAGAACTGCTGACACGATGTCACTCTGAACAGGTTGAGCTTCATTCCAGGAGGATGACGGCTGTCGGTTCAGGCTTCCGGAGTCTGAAACCACCTGAGAACCTGCAGCAACAAGATGGAACCAGATGGGTTGGGTCGGGCTTACTTCCATAAACCAATCCGAACCAGAACCAACAGGTTTTCTATCAGAACTGTTTCCTCTGCCGGTGAACCGCTGCAGGCCAGCCTGTCCGCCGGGCCTGTCCCTGTCCACTGGACCTGTCCACTGGGCCTGTCCGCTGGACCTGTCCCTGTCCGCTGGGCCTGTCCCTGTCCGCTGGGCCTGTCCCTGTCCACTGGGCCTGTCCCTGTCTGCCGGGTGGGCCGGTGTCACCAGCCCTGTGGGTTCTGGGTCCTGCTGGTGACCCAGTCTGATGACATGATGGGGCCTGGAGTCCAATAAGCACATGGCTGATGAGTTCCCATTGATGTTCCCATAAACTGTTCCCTCCGTCATGAAGGTGGAGCTTAAACTCTGAGAGGTTCCCTCAGCATGATCCATCTTAAACACCTGCTAACAAATAAAATATCAAATTCAATTTTATTTGTATAGCACCTTCCAGCAACAAGGCAGTTCAAAGAGCTTTACATCATAACAATACAAAGTCAATGACTGAAACATTTAGAGAAACATCAGATCATTGATTGTTTCATTGATTATGAAACAATCAATGATCAACTCTGAGCAGCTGCTCTGCTCTTATTCCAGATTCCAGATAGAAGCTGAATGCTGGCGGCGTCACGCCCTCTGACCTCTGACCTCTGAACTGCTCTGTCTGGTGTTCAGCAATTAGCCAGAGCCAACAGACAGTAAACACTGCACCGTTTCCGTCTGGCTGAGTGAAGCTGTTGGATGCAGCTAATGTTAGCTAAACGATCACTAGCTGCTCCATGTCTGCAAATCATGTTTGGCTAACAATGCTAATGTTGTTACCTAGGTTACGTAGTTTATTGGGTAATTTACATGAGGGATGAATGATCCTGTCATTTCTGTGCAGAAGTCGAGTTTGTGTTGATTTCCACAAATATTAAACAGTAAATATTAGTAACAATGTATCTATATTAGAAATATCCAGATAGTCCAGAAACTGAAATGGGTCTGCAGCAGGTCAGAAGGAAATCATCATGACTTTTGATTTGTCTTCATTATTTTCTTGGTTCCGGGATGATTCCTAACGATCCGGGTTCTGGGTTCGTTCTCTCAGGTCTAGTCCTGGAACTGGAAACCTTCCTCTGGGTGGGTTCTGGTCCTCTGGGTGGGTTCTGGTCCTCTGGGTGGGTTCTGGTCCTCTGGGTGGGTTCTGATTGTGGTCCGTTTGTCTCTCAGCTCCTGGCCCAGGGCCTCTCCCAGGTCCGGTTGGTTCTGGTTCCTATGTTGGTTCTGCTGCTCAGGTGTCTAACGCCACTGCCTCCTCTAGCTGCCCAGCTGTCTGTGCTGCTGCTTCACCTGGCTCACCTGGCTCTGGATGGCGGAGTTCACTTCCCTCTGCGACTGGAGGTAACCATGATAACCCTAAAGCACGCTGCTGCCCCCTGCTGGTGAAACCGTGAAGCCCCTCTCTGCTTTCAGGCCATCAGAACCTTAACAGCATCCTGGAGTCCCTGAGCCGGCAGCAGAGGAGGCTGATCCAGAACGACCAGGACCAGAACCTGTGAGGCTTCTCTTGGGTCCCAACCTTCAAGTTGGGTCAGTGAGTGGATGCTGAGCTCACCTGTGGATATTTACCTGCAGGTCTCGGCTGGCGGCTGCTGTGGTGACGGTTGGAGGTGAGCTTGATCTGTTCAATGTTTTGGATGGTTCCGAGTAGAGATGAGGACCGCTGACCCGTGGTCCTCTGGGTCAAGAACTTTCCTGCTGCTTTCTGGATCCTGGGGAACTTTGGATCAGGTGATGGAAATGTGTAGAAATGTTCCTTCTTGTTTCAGACTATGAGTTTCAGGTCAGCCTTGTGGAGGCGCTGTGTCGCCTCACGCCGCGCAGAGAGCGTGAGCAGAGAGCCAATCAGTGGTTCGACAGCAGTGACATCAGATCCACCTTCTGTGACATCAGAGACTCCGACTTTGAGGTGGTGAGTGTCTCACTGCTCTGTGTGGACACCTGTCCTACCTGGTTCTGACCTGTCTTCACCTGCAGGACTGCAGACGCTTCCTGAACTTCATTAACCGTTACCATGGAGACCAGAGGAGGTGACATCCCATAATGCAGTTCAGGATTATAGGAACTGCATTAGATCAGATCCAAACTGATTCCTGGTCAGTTTAGGATCTGAGTGAGTTCTAGATGGTCCAGACTAATTCCTGGTGATGTTTGGTTCTGTCCATCAGAGTGTACACCGTCCCCTGCCTGAGAGCCTTCCTCAGCTCCACACAGGTACCAATGTCACTGGACCAGAAGCAGAACTTTGAGCCCGGCTTAGAGCACTGCATCCTGCTGTCTCTGCAGTTGTTCCGACCCAAAGATGAAACGCTGGACAAGTTCTGGATCGACTTCAACGTGGGTTCAGGATGTGTGAGCTTTTTCATCGATGATCCTCAGGTTGGTTCCTCCAGAGGCGTAACTTCCTGAAGGACTGGGGGACATGTCCCCACTAACCCTGGACTAGGGGGACATGTCCCCACCAACATGTCCTGCAGCTCTTTTCCTGGATGTCCTGCACTGTGTGGACAGTAGATGGCAGCAGCTGCAAGCTGAATTCCAAGCAGTAACAACCAGTTGATGCTTTTTAAAATTCCTTTCTGAAACATAAATTGGACATCGTCTCAGTGACCCGGTGGACGGGACGTAACCCGACTGACATGCGCTGTTGCTTTGCATGCAGTCAGGAATGTCCATGGTCAGTACTCACCTGCTGTCCCAACCAGACCCACAAGAGGTTTTGTGTATTTAATATTTGCCATATTAAATGAAGGCAGCAGGACAGAAGGTTGATCAAGCTGTGGACTCAATCAATACAAAGTTTGATTCATTTGGTTTAGACAAAAGTTACTTATTCTGTTTGAAATATTTAATCATGTTTTAATTGTTACAGAATCTCCTGTTTATGTGTCTTGATAAAATCAGTCATAAAAGGCAACTATGTGATTATTCTTAATAAAAATATCACTGATTTATTAAACCATTTTCATCTGTAGGTAAGAATTCAGCAAATATAGGCTGTTCCATAAATTAGGACTGAAAAGTTCATTTGCCAGCATTTCCATCACCAAGTGAGACATTATTGAGATTAATCAGATTACCTCCGTTTTAACATATGTATATTTTCTAGTGTGTTGACTATTTGCTAAAAGGTCATTTTCAAAAGGTAATATTAATCTGACAAGCCTGATCAGGATGTGGTCTGATTTATTGAGACAGACTGTTTGCTGTTTCACACAGGTTTGGGCTTCAATTTAGCTCTGGAAAGAAAAGAAGACTTCCAGTGACTAACCCCAACCCTAAACCCAATCCTAACCTAAACCCAACCCTTACCCTAAACCAATCCTAACCCTAAACCCAATCCTAACCCTAAACCCAATCCTAAACCCAATCCTAACCCTAAACCCAACCCTTACCCTCATCCACCAACCAGCAATACAAAGTCGTCCTTCTGTGGCATTAAGAAAAGCAAGTCTTATGCAGCTCAAACTATCCAGAGGATTTCTTTGTTCTGGTTCTGTGCTGGCCCAACAGGAACCATGGTTTCCTCTGATGGGAACATTAATGAAACATGGAAGGTCTTTAGGGTTCTCCTTGTTGGTAGCTGAAACAATCTGATGTCCTGGTCCGGGTTCTGTTTGTTCTCCAGGGTTTTCTCTGGGACTCCATCCACCTGCAGATGGAGGACGTGGATTATTACAGTCTGAAGTTCAAACAGAAACGGTAAGAAGATGGAAGAACATCTGACAGTGTGACAGAACCTCGGGTTCCTGAAGTTCTTTGTGCAGCATTTCAGGTTGATTAGATTAGCGACAGTGTTGTTTGTAGCACAGAACGGCCTGATGGGGGCAGTATTGTGACTGCATTAACACCATAGTGGTGAAGTCGGCTTCCAGCTCCTGGTTTCCATCAGTGACATCAGCTCGGATGATGATGATGTTTCTGTGGCCTTCATCACTCTTAAGATCCCAGAACTAGAACGAGTAGATCAGAGCCACCATGTGATTATTTTAGTGACATTTGGTTTGTTTGTTTTCCCCATCATCTCCTGGGCAGAGACGGTCCTCTGCATCAGGCTGACCAATCCCATCATACACTGAACACCAGGAGTCACGTGGTGGAGTTGACCTTTGACCCTGAACACCAGCAAGAGCTGGAGGAGCCGCAGGAGAGTCTTCAATGTACTGCTGCGCCACCTGCATGTTGGAACAGCGCCTCCTGCTGGTCACTGCTGCCGGCGGCGTCTGAGCATGAGGCGGAGCTTCATCTGAGGAACTGTTGGGTTTTCAGAAACAGCCCAGTGCATCCGGCGCCGGAGGAGCGGTCCGGACCTCGTCCTCTGCAGACGCGCACTCTCCGGTCCTACAGCCGCAAGAAGCCGCCAAGCAAGAGTCAGCTGAAGAGTGAGTCACGTTCTGCTCAGAACCTCCACCCAGATCACCACCGGACTGCCACAACACCGCCATGTTTACTGCCGGGCCTGGACGGAACGGTCCACGTCTTTATGAACTCATCTGTCTCTCTCCTCAGTTCTACCGCTGTCGTCTCCGAGCAGCGAGGACGAGTCCACCTCCCTGAAGGTGACCCGCCACCGAGCGACCGACCCGATGACCGACGATTGACTGGTTCTAACTCTGAGGTTCTGTTTTGCAGCCTACGGCCTTCAAACCGAGCCGAAGTTCTGTTTGACCAGATGATTCATTCAACTCCTAAGTTCAGCGGTGAGTCAACGGTCAGAGGAACCCGGTGGTGACCGGCTGGTCTTTTGTCCGTCAGAGAGAATCTCTCAGGTTTCTGGTTCAGCTGCTTTCCAGCCACCTGTGGATCCACCTGATGGAGCCGACGGTCCAGAAGTTCACCTGGAGAACCTGGAAGAGCCCCCAACAGGTGACCTGCAGGGGGCGGAGCTTCCGGTGATGCAGCACCTGATGGAGGGACTTGAAGAAGGAAGCAGCTCCCCATCTATCAAGGTTCATTTCTGTTTCTTACTGGAGTCAAACCTGATAGGTTTTTCATGTTTACCTGTTTTTTTCTTCTGCAGGAAAGCCTGAGGAAAAGAGAAGCTGCAGATTCAGGTCTCACCTGTTCATTTACCTGGATGACGGCTGCACTGATAAAACATGTTCAAATCATGATGTTTGATGCTGGGCCCAGTCTGTCCAGAATAACCAACACTCTGAACCACAGGCTACCTGTCGACCAGGCCGAGGCGTCACCCCTCCAAGAGGAAGGCGGAGCCTCTGCAGGACTGGGCGGAGTCTGAGTTGCCAATGAAGGTAGTTCAATGCTAAGTTCTGTTTCTTGAATGTTTCTGATGCTCACCTGGCTGCCCAGGAAAGGAGGTGGAGCCAACAATGGAGGAGGCTAAGCAGAAGGCGGAGCCAGAGTCACACCTGACCTCTGACATCACTGCTGCGTTCAAGTCCCTTCAAAGCCCAGCTGGAGCAGCGCTTCACTGTCTGTAGCCACACTTGCTCTCATCAATGCTCTGCTGCTCATCAATAATCGGTAATTAACGATGCGGATTGATCTCAGGGCTGCTGGCAGGAGGTCCAAGCTGAGGTTCTCGGGTCCCTGAGGGACTGTCAGCAGCATGTGTCCTCACTGCTCACAGCCGTCCACCAGCACAGGTAAGTCTGAAGCTCCGCCCACCTCCACCAGCTCCGCCCACCTCCACAAATCTGCCCGTCATCACGGACGAGTTGTTTGTTCTGTGTGTGGTGTGTGTGTGTGTGTGTGTTCAGGTTGTCGTTGCTGCGGCTTTGAAAACAGTGTAACGGATCATCTGAAGCAACTGGAGCAGAACTCCATCAGTCTGAACTCCATGGATTCTGAGATTCTGGTATGTGGCAGGTTGCTGGTTCTGAACTGGTGTGACTGGTTCCATCCCACTGATGACCACTTCCTGTTTGTCCTGCAGACGTTCTTCCACATGAGATGGAGCAGCTCAGTTCGTTCTGTCAGGAACATCTGAAGAAGTGAGTCTGATGGGTCCTGGTCCGGTTCTCCCTGCTGCAACTGGAGTAGAACCCGGTCCAGAAACCCGGTCCAGATGATCGGCTGGGCCGGAGTAGAAACCCGGTCCAGTTGAACTATAAAGGACGGTTCAGTTGTGATGTTTGGAGCGGACTCCATATAGGGTCCTACGGTGGAGACCAACGAAATGAACGGGTTCTAGACACAAACTGGTTCTGACTAAATTCTGTTGGACGGAGAGGTTCCACAGCGGGTCCTGGAGGACCGGCATCCTGCATGTGTCACTTCCTCCCTGCTGGAGGCAACTTCCTCCTCAGCAGGTCCATGTTCTTCTACTGAGCCGTCATGGATCAGGTGAGTCAAAGCGTGCGGGATGCCGGGCCTCCAGGACCCGCTTTGGGCCCCACTGGGTTCGAGGTTCTCCCAGTGGTCCAGAAAACACTGGGTTGATATGAGCTGTGGGTTCTGGTTCTGCTGGGTCAGAGTTAAGGTTACCTGTGTCCAGATCTTCAGTCTGTTTTCTCCTCAGGTTGAAGATTCTGTACTCCGACCAGCTGAGGACACATTGATCCAAAACCGCTGAAGACTCCGCCATCGACCAGAGAGAAGCAGACATTTTGGATCTGAGTGAGGAAGAGGAGGAGGAGGAGGAGGAGGAGGAAGAGAGGAGGAGGAGGAGAGGAGGAGGAGGAGGAGGAGGAAGAGGAGGAGGAAGAGGAGGAGAAGACCTCCAGCATCTTTTAGTTTCTCATCATTTTCTCTTCTAATCAAACTATTAAAGGCTGAATCTAAACTCTGTGTGATGTTGATGCTGTGCCGGTTTCCATGTGATGTAGGTTGTCGTGGTGCTGATGCTGGTTGCTATGGTGATGCGTGGCGCAGTGGCGACAGCCGGCCACCAGGGGGGAACCTCCATCAAGCCGTATTAACAACCTGACAGCAGGGGGCAGCAGCTGCACCGCAGGGCTGACCCTCCAGAACCAAACCAAACCTGCAGGACACCTGCCGCACAGCGGGGACATCCAGCTGCTGTCCTGCATGTCCCCGTGCTCAGGAACCTGCTGGAGACATGTGCTGGACATGGGGACAGAGCGGGACACCGGTCCCCTACAGCGTCCCCTGCAGCAGGACGCCCCGTCCCCTGCAGCAGGACGCCCCGTCCCTCGCAACAGGACGCCCCGTCCCCCACCCCGTCCCCTGCAGCAGGACGCCCCCGTCCCTCGCACAGGACCCGTCCCTCGCAGCAGCGTCCCGTCCCCACCCTGTCCCCTGCAACAAGACGCCCCCGTCCCTCGCAGCAGGACGCCCCGTCCCTCGCAGCAGGACGCCCCGTCCCTCGCAGCAGGACGCCCCGTCCCCCACCCCGTCCCTGCAGCAGGACGCCCCGTCCCTCGCAACAGGACGCCCCGTCCCTCGCAGCAGGACGCCCGTCCTCGCAACAGGACGCCCCGTCCCTCGCAGCAGGACGCCCGTCCCTCGCAACAGGACGCCCCGTCCCCTGCAGCAGGGACGCCCCGTCCCTCGCAAACAGGACGCCCCGTCCCCTGCAGCAGGAGGCCCCGTCCCTCGCAACAGGACGCCCCGTCCCCTGCAGCAAGGAGCCCCGTCCCTCGCAGCAGGACGCCCCGTCCCTCGCAACAGGACGCCCCGTCCCCTGCAGCAGGACGCCCGTCCCTCGCAGCAGGACGCCCCGTCCCTCGCAGCAGGACGCCCCGTCCCTCGCAGCAGGACGCCCCGTCCCTCGCAACAGGACGCCCCGCCTCACAACAGGACGCCCCGTCCCTCGCAGCAGGACGCCCCGTCCCTCACAACAGGACGCCCCGTCCCCCCTGCAGCAGGACGCCCCGTCCCTCGCAGCAGGACGCCCCGTCCCCCACCCCGTCCCCTGAGCAGGACGCCCCGTCCCTCGCCCAGACGCCCCGTCCCTCGCAACAGGACGCCCCGTCCCCTGCAGCAGGACGCCCGTCCCTCGCAACAGGACGCCCCGTCCCCTGCAGCAGGACGCCCCGTCCCTCGCAACAGGACGCCCCGTCCCCTGCAGCAGGACGCCCCGTCCCTCGCAGCAGGACGCCCCGTCCCTCGCAGCAGGACGCCCCGTCCCTCGCAGCAGGACGCCCCGTCCCTCGCAACAGGACGCCCCGTCCCTCGCAGCAGGACGCCCCGTCCCTCACAACAGGACGCCCCGTCCCCTGCAGCAGGACGCCCCGTCCCTCGCAAGCAGGACGCCCCGTCCCCCACCCCGTCCCTGCAGCAGGACGCCCCGTCCCTCGCAGCAGGACGCCCCGTCCCTCGCAGCAGCGTCCCGTCCCCCACCCTGTCCCTGCAGCAGGTCCAAAGCTGTTTGTGGTTCTGCTGCTGGTCGTCAAGCAGCTTGGAGCCAAACAGAAAATCCCCAAAGAGAAGAAGACGAAGACGAAGACGACTAATGAGGCGCCGTCAGGGGGAGGCGGAGCTGCTCAGGTGTTTCACTCGGCAAACATCACACAACCTGCAGCAGCTCCTCTCTGAACCGGACCGGACGCAGATTGGACCATGCCGTCACTGCTTCTTGTGACCCGTTTCTGTGGACTTGGATGGACGAGCGGAACCGGACTGAAGGCTAGACGGTCGCTGATTCCCAGCAGGTAAAGGTCAGTCCACTGGGACCGCAGCCGTACTGGGTCCACTTAGATTATGCAGTGACCCGTTTACAGCCGGAAGGTTCTGATGTCCCAGACGGGTCGGAACCAGAGCAGAGTCCAGATTGTCCTACTGGGTCTCTAACTGCTTAAATCTGCTGAACTGATATCTGGTTCTGGTCCTACTGGATTCCATCCTGACCGGTCTCATCTCTGACCGGTTCTGGTTCCAGTAGAGATGGGGTGTTTAGGTGGGAAGACGGACGAAGAGCGACTCGACGAAAAGGCCAAAAGAGAAGCAAACAAGAAGATCGAGAAGCAGCTGCAGAAGGAGAGACAAGCGTACAAAGCAACACACCGTCTGCTGCTGCTGGGTGACACACCTGTCTGTCCTCCTGTCTGTCCACCTGTCTGTCCTCCTGTCTGTCCACCTGTCTGTCTGTCTGTCCACCTGTCTGTCTGTCTGTCCACCTGTCTGTCTGTCTGTCCTCCTGTCCCTCTACCTGTCATCATCTCGACGGTCCAGGCTTCATTTGTTCTCCTCTCTACCCCCCATTGGTCTGTCCTCCTCTCTGTCCACCTGTCCTCTGTGTGGTTGTGCAGGTGCAGGAGAATCAGGTAAAAGCACCATTGTGAAGCAGATGAGGATTCTCCATGTGGACGGTTTCAACGCTGAGTGAGTCTGGGTTTGTGGGAACCGGGTCGACACCAACCGGTTTCATGAACTCTGGTTTGTTCCCAGAGAGAAGCAGCAGAAGGTCCAGGACATCAGGAAGAACGTGAAGGACGCCATCGTGGTGAGTCGGACCGGAGCACAGGGTCATGAGGGTCATCGGGGTCATGAAGGTCATCGGGGTCATGAAGGTCATCGGGGTCATGAAGGTCATCGGGGTCATGAGGGTCATCGGGGTCATGAGGGTCATCGGGGTCATGAAGGTCATCGGGGTCATGAAGGTCATCGGGGTCATGAGGGTCATCGGGGTCATGAGGGTCATCGGGGTCATGAGGGTCATCGGGGTCATGAAGGTCATCGGGGTCATGACGACGGTGTCCTGGCTCCAGCAGGACCTGGTCCTCCAGGTGGACACGTCTCCGCCCTCGTCCTGACCGTCGGCTCCATCGGCCAATCAGCTTCTGTCTTTGTTGCAGACCATCGTGGCGGCCATGACTACGCTGACTCCGCCCGTCCCTCTGGGAAACCCTGGCAACCAGTTCAGAGTGGACTACATGAAGAGCATCGCTCCGCTTTCAGACTTCGATTACACGGAGGTAAAACCACCTGCACAGCTCAGTCATGTCAGCTGTGATGTCACTCAGGTGTGTCTGCAGCAGAGGCAGCAGGTTGGAGGGTCTGCGCAGGTTATTGATCTCTGATCAGCAGAACCTCTACTTCCCCTCAGAACCAGGTCCAATCATTCTCCTCACTACTTGGTTTGGTTCTGATGGTTTGGTTCTGATGGTTTGGTTCTGACGGTTTGGTTCTGATGGTTTGGTTCTGATGGTTTGGTTCTGACGGTTTGTTCTGATGGTTTGGGTCTGATGGTTTGGTTCTGACGGTTTGGGTCTGATGGTTTGGTTCTGATGGTTTGGGTCTGATGGTTTGTTCTGATGGTTTGGTTCTGATGGTTTGTTCTGATGGTTTGGTTCTGACGGTTTGGTTCTGACGGTTTGGGTCTGATGGTTTGGTTCTGACGGTTTGGTTCTGATGGTTTGGTTCTGATGGTTTGGGTCTGATGGTTTGGGTCTGATGGTTTGGGTCTGATGGTTTGGTTCTGATGGTTTGGTTCTGACGGTTTGGTTCTGATGGTTTGGTTCTGATGGTTTGTTCTGATGGTTTGGTTCTGACGGTTTGGGTCTGATGGTTTGGTTCTGACGGTTTGGTTCTGACGGTTTGGTTCTGATGGTTTGGGTTCACAGTGTTTCTGGTAATATTCCCTGCAGCAGCAAAGGAGACCTCAGAGGAAAGACAGGTGACACCCGTCCTGAACAGGTAGACGGTTGAAGGGCTCCAGGCGGCACCAGGAGACCAGCTTGTTTGTTGTAATGACGGTAATGACATGATGTAACCAGTTCACCGGAGACGCACACAGCTGAGAGTCGCCTGAGGCCTCATTATCCAAACAGATCGTCTCCAAGGTCCTCACTCACCAAACAAGTGTTCACACTTCCTCTGTGCTCTGCTGATTGGTTCGTGAGACACTGGGATCCTCACTCTGTTGTTGCTGCCATCCAATCAGGAGCCTTCACACAGACCCATCCGTGATAGACATCCAGCTCTAGAACCTCTAGAACCTGTTTGTGTCTACGTACTCGCTGACCTGCCGTACTAACGGACCTGGTGCCACTTGTCATTTAGAGGCAGCCCAGACTGACAAAGCTGGTCTTCTGACCTTCATTCTCTGTTTGTTGTCTTTGTCCTCCATCAGTCTGAAGCAGGAACCAGTGTGCTGATGGACATGTGAGACAGAACAGACCAGGTTTAACTGGGATCTTTGGTACCAACAGGAGGTCATAAAGACATTCTGAGCCAGCAAGAAATAAGACCCTGGTAGAAAATGAGACTGAAAGGTCCAATAAGGAAGGAAGGCTGGTTTGGAACGGATGAATGGATCAGAGCAACAAGAAGTTTCTGGCATTCCCAGAACGGAGTAACCAGGAGACCAGGGTGGCTCATCAGGCCCACCTGTGATGTGGTGCCACCCCCCCTGAACCAGGTGCTGCTGTGTCCCTCTGCAGCATGCAGGGGGCGCTCACAGCTCTCTCTCCTGTTCTGCCAGGATTTCTTTGAGCACACCCAGAAACTGTGGGAGGACGACGGCATCAAGGTGTGCTATGAACGCTCCAATGAATACCAGCTGATCGACTGCGCCAAGTAGTAAGGACCCTGTGCATTAAGCCCCTCCCATCTGTACTGTGATGATCCAGGTGTAAAGCCTTTTACTGATCCTCGTGTGTTCTGGATTCCAGCTTCTTGGACCGATTGGACTCTGTCAGGAAGAGGACTACACACCTACCGACCAGGTGAGAGACCAACCAATCAGGCTGCAGCTTCCACCGTGGCTCCGCCTCTCTTCTTCTGCTGCAGGACTTGCTGCGCTGCAGGGTGCTGACATCTGGGATCTTTGAGACCAGGTTTCAGGTGGACAAAAGTCAACTTCCAGTAAGTTCTGGATCTGAGGTCAGAACCACCATGTTCTAAGCAGGAAATGAAAGGTGTGTGTGTGTGTGTGTGTGTGTGTGTGTGTGTGTGTGTGTGTGTGTGTGTGTGTGTGTGTGTGTGTGTGTGTGTGTGTGTGTGTCAGTATGTTTGATGTAGGAGGTCAGAGGGATGAGCGCAGGAAGTGGATCCAGTGCTTCAACGGTAAGAGCTGCAGCAGCAGCATTAATCAGCTGCAGCAGCAGCAGCATTAATCAGCTGCAGCAGCAGCATTAATCAGCTGCAGCAGCAGCAGCATTAATCAGCTGCAGCAGCAGCATTAATCAGCTGCAGCAGCAGCAGCATTAATCAGCTGCAGCAGCAGCAGCATTAATCAGCTGCTGGCTGAGTGTCAGCAGAACTCAGCCCGTTTGGTTCCCTCAGATGTGACGGCCATCATCTTCGTAGCGGCCAGCAGCAGCTACAACATGGTCATCAGGGAGGACAACTCCACCAACCGCCTCAGAGAGTCCCTAGATCTGTTCAGGTCCATCTGGACCAACAGGTGCTGGTGGTTCTGAACAGCTGTCTCAGCTATCTGACCTGTGATTGGCCGCGCTGACCTTCATGTGCTCTGTGATTGGCTGCAGGTTCCTGAAGACCATCTCTGTGATTCTGTTCCTCAACAAGCAGGACGTCCTGGCTGACAAGATCCTGGCCGGGAAGTCCAAGCTGGAGGATTATTTCCCAGAGTTCAGCAACTACCAGGCTCCTCCTGACTGTAAGAGCGAACACGCATGTGCTGATGGACATGTGAGGAACATGGAGCGCTTCTGACATCCATGTCTGTTTCCAGCTGTTCCAGATGTCGGCGAAGACCCCAAAGTGACCCGAGCAAAGTTCTTCATCAGAGACGAGTTCCTGGTAAAACCGATGGTGGTCAGGGAACTGACGAGTTCCCTCAAATGTGTTCCCTCCTATATCTTCCCTCTTACCGTGTTCCCACTAAAGCGTCCCCTCTAATGTGTTCCAGAGGATCAGCACGGCCAGCGCCGACGGGAAACATTACTGCTACCCTCACTTCACCTGCGCCGTGGACACGGAGAACATCCGCCGCGTCTTCAACGACTGTCGTGACATCATCCAGCGCATGCACCTGCGTCAGTACGAGCTGCTGTGATTGGCGGCTGGTCCCTGCTATGGCCCCGCCTTTTCCTGTTAGACCATCAATGCAGGCTTCTTCATGTTTAGAGTAGAAAAGAGAAATTCTGAGAATATGTAGTGTTTATGGTTCAAAAGGTCAGGGTTATTCAGAGCATTATGGGTAGTGTAGTGTACAGGCTGACAGAGTGCAAACATTTTTGTTAAAATATTTTTCCATGTTATGATGTTGAGTTCAGTTATAGCCTGTTGTTGATTGGCTGTTTTCAGATTTTTAACCAATCAGGACTTAGAGCTCATTTATCCAAACAGGAAGCTGATGTGAGTTCATTATTAGCATTAAAAAGGATTTATCAGCGCATTGGTGTCTGTTCTTCTTCAGCACCTGAGGTCCGAAAAGGCCCGGTTCTACTCAGTCAGTACAAGACCAGACAGAGTACACAAAGTTGAAGTGTGATGAAAAATATCATTTCTCTGCAGACAACAAGGGCCACCATTCAGAACCAAACTGGACCGTTCTCCAGGCTCAGCTTGAGAACCACAGCTGCAGAACTCAGAACCTCAGCTCAGCTTTGGACCTGAGGAAATCAGGCTGCAGTGAGAAAGTCTGCTTCCTTTGGAAGAACAGCACTCAGAACTAGGAGGTTCTTTCAAAATAAAAGCTCTTCTCTAAAATCAAAGCAGAGCATTATGACTGATGCAGAGGTTCTGGAGTCGATGTGAGCCACGGTTTCTCTGTGGTTCTGATGTAGAACCAAATGGAGTCAGAGGTTCGTCAGGTTCTGGTTCTGTCTGTGCGGGTCGGACCATCACTTGGACTCCCACTTTATATCAATGGATCAGTTCCAAAAATATCAAAGATGGAAGGAGAGGAATGCTGCTCAGTTCACACGGATCAAAACCAAAGGTCCTCAAAGATCTGGGTTCATCATTGGCTCCTCTAACCGATAAACGGCCTGAACTTACCCAGACACAAATAAAAGCTAACGAGTTACTCTGTCATAAGAGAAACTAGTCTGGGGCTTGATTCTTAAGTCATACTTTGAACATGTTGTCCTCTCACTTTCAACTATTTAGTTAGCAAGCTAAACGTTTAGCTCGCTAACATCATATTTAGGTAAAAAGATAAATCTTTAGCTTGAAGCTATATCTTAGTAACTAAACATTTTGCTGTCACTGCGTGGCCAAACATATGTGACGTCAGCGCCGCATTATTTGGTGCAGAATCACAAAAAATTTACTGAGTTTGCAAGATATGCGGCATCTGATTAAAAGGTTTTAATTCCTCACTGTTGCTATAGTTCCTTTGCTCATGGGAGCAAAATCATGTCAGAAGTGAAACGACTGGTGAGTTTATAACTAGATACCAGCAGGAGATACATCTACCTGGAAAATCCATCGCTATAGATCTAGAATCCTCAGAGCAAAACTAGTTAACTATAGGAGATGAATTCACTGATCATAAAGTGTTTCACGTTTTACTTCATTTTTGTATTCGTCTGAAATCAACCCTGAGAACTCCAACATGCTCTAGAAAACATAGATCTGACATGGAGGCTTGTAGGTTCACACAGATCAAATATATTAAAACAAAATGAAGACGAATATGCAGAGTAAAGACAAGACAACATTTAATATTGCACTTATCAAAATGCACACTGAGCAGGATCATTACAGAAATTTGAAAATATACATGTGTATTAATAGTGCATTAACAAACAGATACACATTTGTGTATTTTGTTTTTCTGGGAAGATCTGAAGCTGTTTTTATTTAAAATATATTTTATTAACCAGATGAAGAGCCAGCAGAGAGGAACAGAAAAAGCAAAGGAGGTGGATTAGCAGAGCTGCAGCAGCAGCTGATGGTTTCCATGTCTGTCTGGATCTCTACAGATGCAGCACGGACTGCTACTGGAGAGCCTTCACGTCCACTCCGCTCTGAGTTCAGACAACATTCTCGGGATAAATAAAGCATTTTAAAAAATCTGCCAAATTAAAAGTGATACAAAGTCTGGAGATTCATTCTGGTTCTGGTTCTGGTTCTGCTGGGGGATTGTTGTGGAGCGAGTTATGTTGGAATGACTCTTTTGGTTTATTGAAGTGATCAGTTCGGTTCTGAACCGGGTCAGAACCAGTTCACCCTCTGGTTCTGACCCGGTTCTGAGGGTCTTCCAGAGTCGACCGAGACCGTCCAGCTCGGACACGGAGCTGCAGCGTGGCGCATGCGCCGTGTGGGTCAGGCTGTGGGCAGTTTGGCGCGCTGCCTGCGTGCCTCCGCAGAGTGTGCGTGCTGGCGCAAAGCGCGGCCTCCTGCGCTCGTCCTCAGCCGCCGCAACACAAACAACAACAATAAACAACAACAGGCGTCCTGCTGACCGGACGGCCCGGCTCGCGGCCGCGGACACACCCACAGGACTCGGCCACGGTAAGAGCTCGCTCCGGCCGCCGTGCTCTCTCCCTTCGGGACCGGGCTGCCTGCGCGCTCTCTCGAGCCGCTGCCGGCCGCCGGAGCTCCGCTCCGAGGCCGCGGCCCCGCCGCTCGCGTGCCTGCGTGTCGGGCAGCCCGCGAGGCCCGGGCACCGGAGCGCGCGCCTCGGGCACGGAGCGGAGCGGAACGGAGCCGCCATCTTGTTTTAGCGGCCGAACCGAACCGAGCCGGAACCCGCGGCTCTGCCGGAGCCGGGCTTTAGGCCCGAACTCCACGCCTGTTTCCGGCCGGATCGGAGTGGTTAGCATGTTAGCTACATACAGCTAACCGGGTCGAGCTCCGAGCCCAGCTCTGGTTCCGAGACACAGTCCGAGCGTTCGGTTCCACCTCAGACCTGCACTCTGGTCCCCGTCGGGTCCGGTCCAGTTCTGACGGTCCCGAACCCTGCCTCATTTCTGGTACCGGAGTCGACCCGGTCTGGTTCGGTTAATGTAAACACAGAAGGCCTCGGTGCTGCTTGGCGGGTCCGGTCCACATCAGAACCCGGTTCCGAATGAGTCTGGGACTCAGCTGGTCCAATAAGTTCTGATGACCGTCTGCTGCCTCTGCAGGGGACGCGCACACGCTCCGAGCGCGTGCCCGTCTCATTAGTAGTGCGCGAGACTAGCAGGAAGCAGACAGCGCGCGCCAGCAGCAGCACAGGGCAGGATCCAGCAGGTTCTGGACGGTTCTGACCCGGTTCTAAGGAACTGACACTGTTTGGAGCAGTCAGAGATCCAACAGTCGGGTTGGGCCGTTCTGGTGGTTCTAAAGAACCGACTTGGCAAGTTCTGCTTCATCAGCAGAACCATCTTCGGTTCTACTGGACCTACTCAGATCAACCCTTCCTGTCTGCTTGCAGAAAGCTGGATCAGAACCGGAACATTCTTCTGGTTCTGATGTCGGAGCGAATAACTGGGTCGCTCCGCAGAGACGGTTCCA
Organism: Poeciliopsis prolifica; assembly: GCF_027474105.1. Lineage (NCBI taxonomy): Eukaryota > Metazoa > Chordata > Actinopteri > Cyprinodontiformes > Poeciliidae > Poeciliopsis > Poeciliopsis prolifica. The sequence continues at coordinate 60,179 of NW_026562594.1, read as the reverse complement.
TCAGAACCGATCAGCAGCAGAGAAGGACGATGCCTCCTCTTCCTCATCTTCAATGTCCGACAGAACCACATGTCTCTGTAGAACCCGGTTCTATTCCTGGTCCTGAAACACTGATGAAGAAGTTGCAACAAAGCTGAGTTCAGTCTGGACCTGGGAGATGTGGTTCTGGTCCAGGAAAAGAACCTGGTTCTCTTTGACTTTGGCAGAAACATGAGAGTTAATTAAAGTCCACCTCTAGTGTCCCTGGTTCCCAGAGGTTCTGGTTCCGGTACTGACCACCTCTAGTGTCCCTGGTTCCCAGAGGTTCTGGTTCCGGTACTGACCACCTCTAGTGTCCCTGGTTCCCAGAGGTTCTGGTTCCGGTACTGACCACTCTAGTGTCCCTGGTTCCCAGAGGTTCTGGTTCCGGTACTGACCACCTCTAGTGTCCCTGGTTGTCAGATGACGGAGACGGTGAAGTACGTGGACGATGAACACAAGAGCATCTTCCTGAAGCTGCTGAACGAGCAGCGGCTGGAGGGCGAGCACTGCGACATCGCCGTGGTGGTCGAAGACGTCAAGTTCCGCGCTCACCGCTGCGTCCTGGCCGCCTGCTCCAACTACTTCAAGAAGCTCTTCAAGAAGCACGAGGTACCGCACTCTGACTCCGCCCATCGGTGGGCCGCGATGCTCCGGTTCTCACCTGACCCCGTGTCCTCAGGTGGACAACTCGTCCGTCATCGAGATCGACTTCATCCGCTCCGATATCTTCGAGGAGGTCCTGAACTACATGTACACGGCCAAGATCTCCGTCAAGAAGAAGGACGTCAACCTGATGATGTCATCGGGACAGATCCTCGGTATCCGCTTCCTGGACAAGCTCTGCTCCCAGGTAACGCTCGACCCACCAGGTGGAGAACCTGCCAGACATCAAAGAATGATGATGATGATGTGCTTCATTAGAAGCGTGACGTGTCGTCAGACGACAAGGAGAAGTTTCCGTATGACATCGTAAAGATGGCGCTGCCCCCTGAAGCCCAGCTGGCCGCAGACTCTGAGGTAAGGCTGTCAGCAGCCAATCAGCAGCCGGAAGCTGCCGTCCTCCGATCTGATTGGTCGCTTCCGCAGGAGTTAGGCGAGCACGATGATGCGCCGGGTGCAGACGACCTGGTGGAGGCATCCACCAATCAGGAGCTGGACAAGTCTCCCAACGCTGCGCTGCATGTGCAGGAAGCCATCTTGAAGGAGCTGACCAATGAGGATGTTCACAAGGTGCTCCACCACACCTGTTGCTGTTTGAACCTTCCCTGTCAGAAGCCGTCCATATGAACCTGTCGTCTCCTTTCAGGTGTCCTGCTACGACCAAGACGTGGTGACGGAGATGGAGGCGGAGCCTAAGGAGCTCGGGGCGGAGCATCACGCCACCCAGACGCTGACCTTCACGGACAGCATCGGCGAGGTGAAGGACGAGGCGGCGCCCGGCTGGTCGGCCGCCGCTGCGGACATGAAGTTTGAGTACCTGCTGTACGGACACCGCGAGCAGCTGGCCTGCCAGGTGTGTGGGAAGACTTTCCTGGACGAGAGCAGACTCAGGTAAGGTGGCGCCTGGTCCACATGGCGCGGCCCGGCGAGCGCGCGCACGCGGCCCGGCCTCACCTGATCCCACCTGTTCTTTCCCCAGGAAACATGAGAAGTTGCACTCAGCAGAGCGGCCATTCGCCTGTGAGATCTGCTCCAAGGCCTTCACCACGCACGCTCACCTGAAAGGTAACACTGGCACACCTGCTTCCGCGCCGCCACCAACTGGCTGTCTGACTCTGCCCCCACCTGCTGTCTGCTCCAGAACACCTGAAGATCCACACGGGCTTCAAGCCCTACAGGTGTGATGTTTGTGGGAAGTCGTTCATTCGAGCTCCGGACCTGAAGAACATGAGCGAGTCCACAGCAACGAGAGACCCTTCGCCTGCCAGATGTGTGACAAGGTGAGCTCACCTGAGGTTGATGATGATGTCACCATCCTGAAGACTTGAATCATGGGAAAGCTCTGGTTTGGTTTTGACTTTTCTGAAGCATGAAGCTGAACCGTCTGCAGACAGAAGTAATAGATCCCAGATTGATTTATTTAAACAGCAGGGGGCCAAAACAGGCCCTGAGGGACCAGTGGAGGGCTGTAGGGACCAGTGGAGGGCTGTAGGGACCAGTGGAGGGCTGTAGGGACCAGTGGAGGGCAGTAGGGACCAGTGGAGGGCAGTATGGACCAGTGGAGGGCAGTAGGGACCAGTGGAGGGCAGTAGGGACCACTGGAGGGCAGTAGGGACCAGTGGAGGGCAGTAGGGACCAGTGGAGGGCAGTAGGGACCAGTGGGGGTAGGGACCAGTGGAGGGCTGTAGGGACCAGTGGAGGGCAGTAGGGACCAGTGGAGGGCAGTAGGGACCAGTGGAGGGCAGTAGGGACCAGTGGAGGGCAGTAGGGACCAGTGGAGGGCTGTAGGGACCACTGGAGGGCAGTAGGGACCAGTGGAGGGCAGTAGGGACCAGTGGAGGGCTGTAGGGACCAGTGGAGGGCAGTAGGGACCAGTGGAGGGCAGTAGGGACCAGTGGAGGGCAGTAGGGACCAGTGGAGGGCAGTAGGGACCAGTGGAGGGCAGTAGGGACCAGTGGAGGGCAGTAGGGACCAGTGGAGGGCAGTAGGGACCAGTGGAGGGCAGTAGGGACCAGTGGAGGGCAGTAGGGACCAGTGGAGGGCAGTAGGGACCAGTGGAGGGCAGTAGGGACCAGTGGAGGGCAGTAGGGACCAGTGGAGGGCAGTAGGGACCAGTGGAGGGCTGTAGGGACCAGTGGAGGGCAGTAGGGACCAGTGGAGGGCTGTATGGACCAGTGGAGGCTGTAGGGACCAGTGGAGGGCAGTAGGGACCAGTGGAGGGCATCAGATATTGAACCTCCAGGTCAGTCGTCTCTGACTTGTCTCTCTCTGCAGGCCTTTAAACACAAGTCTCACCTGAAGGACCACGAGAGGAGACACAGAGGAGAGAAACCTTTTGTCTGTCCGTCCTGCACCAAGGCCTTTGCCAAGGTACCAGACCCAGTAGAGCACAGTGAAGGTTCTGGTTCTGGAGGCTAAAGCAGGTTGACCTCCATCAGTATCTGAGTGATAGTTGGAGACAAGAATGAAGTTTTGATCTCATTTTGAGCAGAACCAGCAGGATTCATGTGTTCACATTAGAATTTGACCCGGCGCTGATGGTTCTGGTTCCCTTCAAAGAACCTAGGATTCATTGATCATCCTCAGCTGACAGATCCAGAAACAATCCGGGTTTCAGCTCTGTTGTGAGGCAACTGGACCTTCTGCCCCCCTCCAGAGCTCTCTGGACTTTGTACTAGAAGGTTCTGTTCTGGTCCTTCCGGACCTCCTCTGGGTCATCTAGGAGCGCGGCTCTTCAGACGGGCCTGGACCGGTACTGGCTGGCCCGGGAACCATGACGTGCTAACCATGAATGTTAGCTCTGCTAATTGTAAACAGTTCCATTACCCTAAGAGCTAACCTTAAATATCAAGTCTGCTAATGCTAAAGAGCGCTAACTTCTACTACGTTGATACCCACCGACGGTCAATAGCACATTAGCTACAACTTAGCATAGCGCTGTCTGTAGGCCACGCCTTCCTGTTCAGAAGGGAATTTGGATCAGACATTTCACTAGTTTCAGTTTTATAGTTGTCTTACATTGATTACATTAACTGTCGCTAATGTAATCAATCAATCAATCAAATGTTATTAGTATAGCACATTTCAGCAGCAAGGCATTTCAAAGTGCTTTACATCATAAACACTAAAACACATAGAATCAACAATACATTAAGTCAAGTTCCATCATTACATTTTTAATTGATTACATTTCAAATCAAACTCTAACCAGCTGGTTTTTAGTTGAGATTTAAAGGAAGTCAGGGTTTCTGCTGTTTTACAGTTTTCTGGAAGTTTGTTCCAGATGTTTGGTGCATAGATGCTGAAAGCTGCTTCTCCTCTCTTGGTTCTGGTTCTGGGGATGCAGATCAGAACCAGAACCAGAACCTGAGAGTCTGGAAGGTTGATACAACAACAGCAGATCTTTGATGTATTGTGGTGCTAAACCGTTCAGTGATTTATAAACTAACAACAGTATTTTAAAATCTATTCTTTGAGCTACAGGGAGCCAGTGGAGGGACTTTAAAACTGCTGTTATGTCTCTGTCTTCCTGGTTTTAGTGAGAACAGGAGCAGCAGCTTCTGGATCAGCTGCAGCTGGAGGATTGATTTGTTGGACAGGCCTGTGAAGATGCTGTTACAATAATCAATGTGACTAAAGATAAACACATGGATGAGTTTCTCTAGATCTGGCTGAGTCATTAGTCCTCTAATCCTGGAGATGTTCTTCAGTGATAGAAGGCCGACTGATTAACAGCAGCAGAGTCATTTGCTGTGATGCATTACAGGTGGAGATGGTGTTGAGAGGAAGTGGAAGTGCTGCGTAAATTTCAAAATAAGAGCATGAATAGAAACGTCTCAAAACCAGCTAATGATAAAAACTTCAACAATGTTGAACTTCAACTAACAAAACAGCCAAGTAAATTAGTTTATGTACAGGTGAGGCCAGAAGTATTCATATGCCTAGTAGGGTTTCTGCCATTCACACCAAGACCGCTGGACTGAGCGGTTCTGACCCACGTCTCTGCTGTTCCAGGCGTCGGACCTGAAGCGCCATGAGAACAACATGCACAGCGAGAGGAAGCAGCTGAACCCGCTGCAGAGCGACACGGAGACGCTGCAGGCCGCCGCCATGGCGGCAGAGGAGCAGCACCTGGAGAACATCAGCTGCTCCTAACACCTGGAGGACCGCTCTGACTCTGACCTCACCTCCCTGCCCTGAGGTGACCCCTGACCTCAGCCCACTAGAACTCTGACCCTGTGGATTTTATGAAGCAGTTCCGCTCAGTTTCATGAGCGGAGCCGCCATGTTGTGCAGAACTCGTGTGATGATGTCATCAGACAGATGATGGGATGAAATCATGAAATAAAATGTTTTTCTAACCCAGTGTGAACTTTTGCTGCCCTCGGCAGCGACTGGCAGGCGCTGCAGCCTGCAGTACCGGCAGCGACCAGCAGGAGGATGACAGCGCCAGGTTCAGGCTTTTATTACAACATGAGCAGGTAACAGACAGGTGAGCTCAGGGCTTGATCAGCCAGTCACAGCCAGGGTGACCCTGTAGACGTCCAGCAGGCAGCAGTCCGGCTGCAGGCGGCGTCATCTGACAGGGAGACGGGGACAGACAGGGAGACAGGTGTCCAGGTGTTCCTCAGACAGCTGGAGGTGATGATGTCATCAGGATACTTACAGATGTTTCCTCCGACCTCGTACAGGTGTTGGGTGGGCTGGGGGCAGACAGAGAGGCGGTCAGGTGACATGAGTGGGGGCGCTCACCTGGACGGACTTGTCCTCACCTGGACTCGGACTGGAAGCGGTCGTCACGTCTCCGGCGGTCGTCTGTTCGTCGAGCTGGATCGCCATGGAACTTAGTGTGCAGCGGAGCGTGAACCCGGATGACCCCTTCGGACAGCTCGCCGACCTGGAAGCAGAACCCGAGTCGATCGGTTCTGGTTCAGCTTCCTGTCAGGAAGGTTCTGACCCAAAAACCAACAAGCATGAAGTGGTTTTGGACCAGGTCATCATTGCTCCAGCCCAGAACACGGTTCTGCTGATGAATCGGGTTCTGCTGATGAATCGGGTTCTGCTGATGAATCGGTTCTGCTGATGAATCGGGTTCTGCTCCAGGACGAGGCCGACCTGATGGGGTGCAGTGCCTGCGGTGTCCCCCAGGGGTCAGTGTTGGGCCCTGAAGTGTTTCCTGTCGGGTTAATCTAATCCAGAATAAACCAGCAGAAGCAGTTTGTGTTTCCAGACTGCGTGTGTGTGTGTGTGCGTGTGTGTGTGTGTGAACAGGCTTATTGACGATGTTTTGATAGTTTATTTATAAATCTAATCAGTTCATGAAGAACATTTAAATAAAGAGGAGCTTTGCCCTGCACAGGTTTATCATGAGGCCTGAAAGCTCTGCTGTGTTCCAGATAATCCAAACCTCCATGTCTGCAAGATAAGCTGCAATGGTTGGATTCTGAGGGGTTAAAGGTCACCCAGCAGTGGAAGGAGATCCTATGTTGTCAAACATGGTTCTATTGGATCCAAACATCTGCTCCACCTCCAGCTGAGTCAAACCAACCTGTTCCCCTCCTGGCCTGTGGGGGCTGCACCAAGAACCACTGAAGGAAACGTCAAGGCGTCAGATTGGAGGATTTCTCTTTGGTTGTATTACCCAGAATGCCCTGCACTATAGTTCACTTCCTGCTTTTGAGGGGCGGTCCTTGGTCCACTTGGACTTCACATTCAAACCGAACCCAAACTGAGGTTTGCAGGACCAGAGGTCATAGGTCGATTAGAATTCACACCTAAGCAACTGAACTGGACTTCAGTTCAGTCCTAGGAGTTGGACTGAAGCGGCCTAAACTGGGCTGGTGGGAATTCAGCCCAAAGTAGACGCAGAACCTGAGCTGGTTCTGATTCTGGTCCTGGATCTGGATCTGGTTCTGGATCTGGTTCTGGTTCTGGTTCTGGATCTGGATCTGGATCTGGATCTGGTCCTGGTTCTGGATCTGAATCTGGTTCTGGATCTGGTTCTGGTTCTAGATCTGGTTCTGGGTCTGAACTCACCAGGTTCCTGTCGTTCTTGTCATTGTTCCTCCTGAGCAGTCGGGACGTCGTCCTGCTCAGGTTGAACTGTCTCTGATTGGACGCCTGGTTCATCTGTCTCACCTGGGTCAGGAGAAACTTCGGGAGCTGCGGGAGACGACAGGAAGTGATGTCAGAGCGGCTGGGACGCCGACGTCACGGAGGACACGGCGCAAGGCTCACGGTCCAAAGCAGGTCCTGGTGCCGGATCATGAGTCGGATCAGCCGGGCTCCGCCATCGCGTCCTCCATGTCCTCCTGTTGCTTGGCGATGGAGCGCTTGTTTCTATGGTTACGGCGGGCGAACAAGTTGGGGGCCATCACCATGGAGACGTTCACAGAGACATCCGGTTGTGGTCCTGATGAGAGACCACCTTCTGGAGGAAGAGCAGCAGGCCTGGAACCACGGGAACATCGTTCAGCGTGCGGAAATTTAAGGTGGACTGAAGAAGATGCAGGTTAAGGTGGAGTTTACCCTCAGCGTGTTTCTGTGAGCTTCAGGGAGGAGAAGGAGGAGGAGCTGCAGAGCCTGGACCTGGTGGACCTCAGAGGACACGCCTGCAGAGACACGTTAGCAGAGACACGTTAGCAGAGACACGTTAGCAGTGACACGTTAGCAGAGACACGTTAGCAGAGGACACGCCTGCAGAGACACGCCTGCAGAGACACGTTAGCAGAGACAGGTTAGCAGAGACACGCCTGCAGAGACACGTTAGCAGAGACAGGTTAGCAGAGACACGCCTGCAGAGACATGTTAGCAGAGACAGGTTAGCAGAGACACGTTAGCAGAGACACGCCTGCAGAGACATGTTAGCAGAGACACGCCTGCAGAGACACGTTAGCAGAGACAGGTTAGCAGAGACACGCCTGCAGAGACATGTTAGCAGAGACAGGTTAGCAGAGACACGCCTGCAGAGACATGTTAGCAGAGACAGGTTAGCAGAGACACGCCTGCAGAGACACGTTAGCAGAGACACGTTAGCAGAGACACGCCTGCAGAGACATGTTAGCAGAGACAGGTTAGCAGAGACACGCCTGCAGAGACACGTTAGCAGAGACACGTTAGCAGACACGCCTGCAGAGACACGTTAGCAGAGACACGTTAGCAGAGACACGCCTGCAGAGACATGTTAGCAGAGACACGCCTGCAGAGACACGTTAGCAGAGACACGTTAGCAGAGACAGGTTAGCAGAGACACGTTAGCAGAGACACGTTAGCAGAGACACGCCTGCAGAGAGGAGCTGTTTGTGTGTGTGTGTGTGTGTGTGTGTGTGTGTGTGTGTGTGTGTGTGTGTGTGTGTGTGTGTGTGTGTGGACGAACCCAGGACAGAGCAGAAGGTGGACAGGTGTGTGTGTGTCAGCAGCGGTGTGGGCAGCTCTCGGATGAAGAGCTTCAGCAGTCCACTGGCGTCCGCCGGCCGCACATCGGTCCAGTCAAAGGCAGTCCAGCAGCGGTCCAGCTCTCTCCTCAAGAACTGCAGAGGGACAGAGACAGACTGAAGTTGCAGTTTGAGACGAAGCCGGACCGGGTCGGGACGAAACCACGTGTCGCACCTTCAGTCTGGCAGCTGATCCTGGAACTCGAAGGATTCCTTCAGTCTGCAGACCACTCTGCTCCAAGACGCCCAACAGCTAGAGAGGCAGAGAGACGGACAGCTGCTCTGAGGACACACTGCAAACCAGCCTGTCACAATGCATGCTGGGAATGTTCAGCTGTTGTACTGCAGGATGTGACCCTGAAATAACGTTGGAGTGTAAAGCAGGCAGCGTTGGACTGTCGGTTCTTCACCTTCTGGAAGAAGACGGGCACTTTGACTCCAGGAAACCTCCTCCTGTCGTCGTCCAGCAGAGAGTTCAGCGAGACGCCGAACACGCCGCCGTCTGGTGGACAGAAGACCGAGTCACGTCTCCTGAAGACACACATTCCTCAAACCGTCAAACAGAAACACACCCCGAGTCCTGCGGCGCGGCGGCCGGCCGCGTTTGCTCTGGACTCCCAGAGCCAGCAGGAAGGTGGAGAGTTCGATGTGAGCGATGAAGCCCAGGCGCGTGAGGTCGCGTGACGACAGGTCGTCTGTACAGGTGAGACCGTGTGACGGGGAGGCGGGGCCAAACTGCACACACGTACCAAGAGAGACCGATCGGCAGCCTGCGGGTGAGCTGCTGACTGATGAGCGGTCGGTCCCGATGCCGGCCACACTCACCTGCAGCTCACTGCTCTCATCTCCCTGGAAACGGACGCAGTCCCTGCACGTCCCGCCCCGTTTGCTCCGCCACGCCCTCTGAGTACGGAGTGTCACGCAGCAGCCAATCGGCACATCTCAGCCGACTCGGCGCCGAGGAGGCAGGGGCAGGACGGGTCTTCAGGCAGCCGGTCCCCGAAAACAAAGACGGAAGAGCGGAGCGCCCTGGAGACAGCACAGCAACACCTGGATCAGCCCGGAACGGTCCAGAACCAGAACCGGCTCCGGTGAAGAGCCAACAGAGGAACCTGAAGGACACCGTCGGCTCGTCAGGCTCCAGAACAGCTTTAGGTCCACATAACCTACTCAGATAATGGGACCTACAGGTAGGACTTGACCTCATATATCCAGACAGAACCAGAACCAGCTGGGACCCTCATAGTCCTGGTTCAGACTTTCAGTTGGATGTCGCCAGATTGGACCGTCACCAACACGCCCGGTCCAAATTAAATGGCTGCACATCAGTTAGCTTAGCATCAGCTGCTGGCAGAATGGGTGCAGGACTGCATGCTGGACAGCAGGTGGCAGTAGATAAAGGGTGAGCAGATTGAAACCTCCACCCAGGAACTGAAACGTCTTTAGAACCTCAGCAGAACCACTGAGACGTTTTCAGTGTCTTCAGTCTGAGCAGAAGGAGCTTCAGGACCTGAAACGTCTCTGAGTCTGTCAACAATCAATATTCACATCAAAAAGAGCCGACGCAACCACTTCAGGAAACATCTGGAGGTCAAAGGTCAAAGCTGCAGAAACAACATAAAACTTAATGAGTCACCGCTTTCATTTGTTGGTTTGATAAAATGTTGGAGCTGACCACCATCTTTTTATTCTCCTGAATAGAGCAGGAGATCCGGGTCGGGTCGGGTCAGGTCACGTCGGGTCGGGTCAGGTCCGGGTCGGGTCGGGTCAGGTCGGGTCAGGTCCGGGTCGGGTCGGGTCAGGTCGGGTCAGGTCAGGTCGGGTCGGGTCAGGTCCGGTCGGGTTGGGTCGGGTCGGGTTGGGTCAGGTCGGGTCGGGTCGGGTCGGGTCGGGTCGGGTCGGGTCGGGTCGGGTCGGGTCAGGTCCGGGTCAGGTCCGGGTCGGGTCGGGTCAGGTCCGGGTCGGGTCCGGGTCGGGTCGGGTCGGGTCAGGTCAGGTCGGGTGGGTCGGGTCGGGTCGGGTCGGGTCGGGTCGGGTCAGGTCCGGGTCGGGTCAGGTCCGGGTCGGGTCGGGTCGGCTGGCAGTACCTCTGTTTGTGCTGCGGCGGATGGTCTTGGTGGTGGTGTGGTACCGCGGTGGAGGCGGTTCTGGATGCTGTCGGATCGGGTCTGCAGAGTCGGTCTCGGGCTGAAAGGAAAACTCATTCAGGTTGTCAGGCTGATTGAACATGTGACTGACGTCCTTCATGTCCCACCTCAGTGAAGACGTCACGCACGTCTCTGATTGGCTGCCGGTTCCTCTTCCTCAGCGTCTCGTTGTAGTTGTCCAGCCTCTTCCTCACCGTAGCGGCTTGTTGCCGTGTCAACGTGGACAGCACCGCCTCCACCTCAGGTGGTGCCTCTGATGACGAAGAGCCCAGGACCAGGGAGGAAAGCCCCGCCTCCGTCAGCCACGCCTCTTCCAGCTCCGCCTCTGCAGGAGGAAAAAAACATGGAGGACGCGCGCAGACAGCGTCTCACTGCGGGCGAATAGCACTCACCATCCATGCTCTTCCTCTCCTCTTCTACCTCTTCCTCCTCCTCTTCCTCCTCCTCCTCTTCCTCGATGCTCTGTACCTCTCGCCAGTAGGTCTCCATGGCGACATGTCTGGAGTCAGAGGTCACTGTGCGGGGGGAGCTTGAGGAGGGGGGGGGGAGGCAGCAGAATGAGGTGACAACATCCTGTGGAGGAGGAAGAGAGTCTCCTCAATGAATGTCTGAGGAAGAACGGTTCTCCCTCATCTTCAGCATGTGCCCCGCCCACTGAGGCAGGCTCCACTCTGATTGGCTGAAGGTGTGAAGTCTGGAGTCCAGAGCTCTGAACCTGGAAACTCTGAACCTGGAGCTCTGAACCTGGAGCCTTGAACCTGGAACTCTGAACCTGGAGCCTTGAACCTGGAACTCTGAACCTGGAACTCTGAACCTGGAGCCTTGAACCTGGAGCCTTGAACCTGGAACTCTGAACCTGGAGCCTTGAACCTGGAGCCTTGAACCTGGAACTCTGAACCTGGAGCCTTGAACCTGGAGCCTTGAACCTGGAACTCTGAACCTGTAGCCTTGAACCTGGAGCTGTGAACCTGGAACTCTGAACCTGGAGCCTTGAACCTGGAGCCTTGAACCTGGAACTCTGAACCTGGAGCCTTGAACCTGGAGCCTTGAACCTGGAACTCTGAACCTGTAGCCTTGAACCTGGAGCTGTGAACCTGGAACTCTGAACCTGGAGCCTTGAACCTGGAGCCTTGAACCTGGAACTCTGAACCTGGAGCTGTGACTTCTGGTTTCCAGGCTGTGGCTGCAGATCTGTGTTCAGAGTTTGTGGCTTTTGCAGTTAAACTGTCTTTAAATATTCATGAGGCTTTTGACAGGAAGTCAGTTTCTTCCAGCCATCGATGTGTGTGTGTTACTGTGTGTGTGTGTTACTGTGTGTGTGTGTGTGTGTGTGTTACTGTGTGTGTGTGTTACTGTGTGTGTTACTGTGTGTGTGTGTGTGTTACTGTGTGTGTGTGTGTTCCTGTGTGTGTGTGTGTGTGTGTGTTACTGTGTGTGTGTGTGTTCCTGTGTGTGTGTGTGTTCCTGTGTGTGTGTGTTACTGTGTGTTTACTGTGTGTGTGTGTGTTACTGTGTGTGTGTGTGTGTGTGGTGAGAACCCCAGCCTAATGGTTCTGGTTCTCTGGGGACGGGAGACGCTCCGTCTCAGCCTGTTGTGTCCATTAGCAGGAAATGGACGGAGGCTGTGGGTCAATCAGAGACGAGTGTTTTCACTCAGGTCCTCAGATAAAAGTGAACCTGGTTATGGATCAGCTGACGGCGTCTCCAGGACGAACGTCTTCGGCTCTGAACCGGTCCGGACCGGTGTGTGGGCCCGGTGCCGGGTTTCAGGACCCAAAGCCCGTCAGATTCTCTAGAACCACCTGAAAGCTGCCGGTACCAACACTAAGTGACGCCACACAGCTGGATCGGATCAGGAATGTCTCTGGAGAACCTCTAGAAAATGTCCAACATTTGGACTCTACAGCCATCTGAAGTTCTCATGGTACTTTGTCCAGAACCGCCCTAACGGATCATTTCTAGGATCACCACAAAAACTCTGCAGGAACTCAAAGTTTCAGCAGAACAACCGTCGAGTCGCCAGAACTTTTCTGGAACCACGGAGAAAACAGAACCAGCAGGTGTTGACCGGCCCACTCTGGACTTCCTGAGAGGTTCTGATAGCTCCAAACATTCGGAACCTGGCTGTTCTGCTGATCGGACCAGGTCGGAACAAAGAAGTCCAGAGACGTTCAGGAGGATCTCTGTTCCGTCTCTGACCAATCCAGAACCATGAGAATATGGACCGGACCAGTAGTGTTGGTCATATTTCTGCTGGGTCAAAGCTTAGGTCCAGTTTGAAGGATCGGAACCAGAACCAAAAACCACCAAGTCACGCCTGAACGCTGGCTGGTTCTGGTCCTGATTTAGGAGTCCGTCTTACTAAAACCAGAAGCAGGTCCAGTCCTTCAGCCCCATCAGAACCACAGAGAAACGACGCAGAGACAGAAACGGGACGGGCAGAACTCACCTCCGCTCGGTCCGGCTGCTCATCGGGTCTGAGGAAGACGAGGAGGAGGGAGAGGAAAGCAGGAGGAGCTCCAGCTCAGACGGGGCGGGTCCGACAGCTGGACCGGGCCGGACAGCTGGACCGGGCCGGACAGCTGGACCGGGCCGGACAGCTGGACCGGGCCAGACAGTTGGACAACTGGACCGGGCCGGACAGCTGGACCGGGCCGGACAGCTGGACAGCTGGACCGACTGAGCCCCGGCTCAGCGTGCATCAGAAATAGTTTGCTGATGAAGAACCTCAGAGGAACCGGACCGGGTCAAAATCCAGCTGCTGCAGCAGAACCATTCTGCTCTGCAGAACCAGTTTGGGTCAGAACAAAGTTCTAAAGCGTCAGTCCAAACAGAACCACCCAACAGGTTCTGCACTGGTTCTGCAGGGTTCCAGAGGGACTGGACCGGTTCCGGTTCTGGACAGCAAGACATCAGCAAAAAAATATTGCCAGTCCACAGGTCAGAGGTCAACCGTTCTGGACCGACCCTGGTAGAGTTCTCCCAGAACCAAGTCCATGATTCCTCGGACCAGAACCAAGAAGACCCGCTGCAGCAGAATTTGGACCAACACCAGGTACTGGGTCGGCGCCAGCAGAACAAAGTGCTGCCCTGGTTCCGGTCCATTAGGACCTGCAGGGTTCTGGTTCCTAACCCAGGGTCATCAGAGACCAGCATTCCTTGGCTCGGTTCTGGTACCAGTGAGATCCATCAGAACCACATGCGGTTATTGGACTGGGTCAGATGGATGTGAGGCTGAGACAGAACCGCCTCGGTTCTGGTTCTGCTCTCTCTCTCCCCTGTCTCTCTCTCCGCCCCCTCTCCTTTCTGCGCATGCGTGCTGCCCTCCCAGCCTCCAGTTTCCGTGTTGTTCTGTGTCAGCGCAGTGACGCGGATCATCACAATCGGTAAGTTTCGCTCCAGAACCCGGTTCCGGTACCGGCTCCTCTGCGCTGCGTGTGTCCGCCGCCGCGGCTCCTCGGGCCGGATCCAGCCGGCGGCCCGGTCCGGCCCCAGAGGCCCCACTGCCGGCCTCCGAGCCGCGGATCTCCACCTGATCCGTTTCCTCCGTCAAGGCGCCGCTCCGACCGACGCGTTGCGCTTCCGGTCTGCCTTCAGAATAAGCTGCTCGCGTCTGCGCTTTAACTCAGTCTGGTCTGGTTCTGACCAGATGTTTGGGCTGGTCTCGTTCTGTGGTGGTTCTGAAAGCTTTCTGGAGCGTCGGAACCGGACTGGGCCCGTTTAGGTCTCTGCTTTGGTTCTGGTGCATCAGACCTTTACTCTGAAGGTGTGTGCAGACTTCCGGTCTGACTGTTGTATTAAGTGACTTCCGGTTCAGGACAGACTGGAGCAGGTCGGATCAGTACTGGTTCGGTATTACCATGACAACAGGGACTGTCACACATACCTGTCAGGAGGAGATGTTTTTTGACCTTTGACCTGAAGCTGTGATGTCGTTCTGATGTCAGAGACAAAGAAGGGAGGGAACCACAGAGGAAGACGAGGAGGAGATGAAGAACAAAGTCAGCAGCACTCAAGGTAGCTGCTGAGGCAGCGTCTGGTGCTGCGCTGTGATTGGCTCAGGTGAGTCCAGGTGTGACTCTCCCTCTGCTCCACAGTCAGCGTGAAGCGGCGGTCCTGGTCCTGGCAGCAGTACCTGAACGAGCAGAAGGCCGAGGCAGCTCCGCCCTCTCTCTCACCCAGGTGAGCCCAGCTCCCCCCTGAGCCAGGTGAGCCTCACCTGTCCTGATGGACGCATGTCTGTCCCTCAGGACCAGTCCTGTCCCAGCAGGAGGACGGCCTTCAAGGTGGGCATGAACTGGAGGGCATCGACCCGTTGCATCCCTCCATGTTCTGTGTGCTGACCGTCGCCGAGGTAACCGCTCAGCCCCGCCCTCACCGCACCTAAGTGGGAGTGGCCACCTGAGCCTTGTGTCTCTCAGGTGATTGGCTGCCGGCTGCGTCTCCACATACGGATACTCCGAGTGCTATGACTTCTGGGTAAACGCCGACTCACCTGACATTAGACCTGCTGGATGGTGCAGAGAGCACCGCCACAAGCTCCACCCACCCAAAGGTGAGAAGAAGTCCACCCCCACCATGCAGCCAGACAGCTGAGGCCTCCTCCACCCGTCCACCTGTCCACCTGTCCCTCTGTCTGCAGGTCACAGTGAGACGGAGTTTCGATTGGCAGGACTACCTGCAGTCCTCAGGGTCCCTCGCAGCTCCGCCCACCCTGTTCACCTGTCGCTCCACCGTGAGTCCACACCTGTCTCTCTGTCTTCCTGTCTCTGCCATTCCCTAACCGTCTGTCCATCTGTCTGTCCCTCAGGTGTGTGAGTTCCAGGTGGGGATGAAGCTGGAGGCGGTGGACAAGAAGAACCCAGGACTGGTGTGCGTGGCGTCTGTTGCTGATGTCATCAACGACCGCTTCCTCGTTCACTTCGACAACTGGGACGACACCTACGACTACTGGTGAGACCGGGGACAGCATGGGGGGAGGGTGGGGGGAGGTGTCTCCTCAGGTGTCCAGGCTGTGGTAGTTCCAGTGCTGGCAGCAGGCGGCGCTGCTCACCTGTCCTCTGTGTCCTCCAGGTGACAGCAGCAGTCCCTACATCCATCCGGTGGGCTGGTGTGAGGTGCAGGGCCGACCGCTGACCGCGCCCCAGGGTATGTCCCAGAACCAGAACCAGAACCTGGATCTGGACCTGAACCAGCTACATGTAGAGAACAGCTTCCAGTGCTTCTGTGTGCTGGTTGTACTGGTAACTGTGGTGTTCTCCAGGTCATCCCAACCCAGAGGGCTTTGTGTGGGACGACTACCTGCAGGAAACTGGTTCCACTGCTGCTCCCAGTTCAGCGTTCACACTGGTGAGAGGGGGCGGGGCCAGGCAGACCAGAGACCAATCAGAGAGCGCTATATGCTCACTATGTGCTTTTGTCCAATCAGAGAGCTCCGCACGGTTTCCAGGTGAACCATAGGTTGGAGGCGGTGGACAGGAGGAACCCCATGCTGATCCGCGTCGCCACGGTGACGGACACCGAGGAATACCGGGTGAAGGTACGGCGCACTTCCTGTCACCTCTGTGACGTCATCAGAGGGGGACGATGACAGACGGCGTGTCCCCGTAGGTCCACTACGACGGCTGGTCCACCCAGCTGGACGTCTGGATGGACAGCGACCACACAGACCTCCACCCGGTGGGGTGGAGCCAGCGCACCGGGCACCCACTGGAGCCCCCCCCAGGTCAGGGGGCGACGGGACAGAGACAGGTGGGACAGGGACGACTGTAGCTATTGGGTCCTGAAACCTGTATGTCTCCTGTTGGACAGGGTCGTCCCCCCTGCCCTCTCCGTCTCAGGGAGTGTGTCCCACTGCTGGCTGCAGAGGCGTTGGACACATTAAAGGAGCCAAATATACGGGACACCACAGGTATCTGTCCCTGCACCTGTCCCTCCACCTGTCCACAGTGTCTCAGGGTGTCTCCATCTGTCCGTCCCCAGTGCCTTCGGCTGTCCGTACTCAGAAATCAACATGAAGAAGGAGGTGGTGCTGCCTGACCGGCTGAGCGGGGAGAGGTCCGTCACCTTGGTGCCTGTGTCCCTGTCTCACCTTCACAGGTAGTGTGGAGTGCAGGCTCTTATTCTGAAAGGACAACAGGATGATTCTTTGTGCTGACAGCAGGTGGAGCTCAGAAGTAGTTTGTTCTCATTGTCCACTTCCTGTCTGTCCTCCTGTCTGTCCAGCAGAGGCGTCCAGATGAAGCAGGAGTCCACTGATGTCCCTCTGCTGCCTCTGGGGAAGAGGAAAAGATTACCTGACAGGTGAGAGCAGCTGCTCTCTGATTGGCTCCAATCACAGTCTTCTGTCCAATCACAAGCAGAGAATTTAAGAACAAAAGTCAGGAAGTGGAGAGTGAAGCGATTGGTCTCTGAGGATCGTCTGGATGCTGCAGAACCTCAGTAGAACCCCAACAGAACCTCAGTAGAACCCCAACAGAACCTCAGTAGAAACCTCAGTAGAAACCCAACAGAACCTCAGTAGAAACCCAACAGAACCTCAGTAGAACCTCAGTAGAAACAAACAGAACCTCAGTAGAAACCCAACAGAACCTCAGTAGAAACCCAACAGAACCTCTGTATGAGCTCATTCCAGATCACCTTTTTGGTTCCCAGCAGCCATTTTTAATAAAACCACAGAAGAAGAATGTTTGATTTCACTGATGTCCTCTCTGGCTCCGCCCACAGACTGACCCAACCAACCAAATGCCTGCGTGTGAAACAGGAAGAGGAGGAGCTTCCCTCCGAACCATCAGTCCAGGTAAGGTTCCTCTGATTCCGGTTCTGCGTGGGTTCAGAACCGGGCCTGTGGTGTCATCCAGGCCCAGCAGGGGGAGCCGATCGCTCCGGAGAAAGAGTCTGTTTCCATGGAGACCAGGGTGTGATGTCAGAGCTTCCTCTCTGTTGTCATGGAGACAGTAAGATGGTTGGAAGAGAACTGTGCTGCGTTGTCAGGGAAACAGGTGGTTTCCATGGTTACAGCAGTGTTTGTACTGCTGAGTCCAATGAGACCCGGTTCTGGTTCTGACCCAGTTCTGGTCCTGACCCGGTTCTGGTCCTGACCCGGTTCTGGTTCTGACCCGGTTCTGGTCCTGACCCGGTTCTGGTTCTGACCCGGTTCTGGTTCTGACCCAGTTCTGGTCCTGACCCAGTTCTGGCGGTTCTGGTTCTTTCCCGTCAGAGTCCAGTCTGCAGGCCGTCCTCCATCAGTCCGTCTTCCTGTCGGCCATGTCGGCCCAACCGGGTCGCGACCTCTCTCTCTGCTGGGAGCAGCACAGGAAGCTGTTGCCGGGCGTGGCCCGTCTCCACGCCGACGCTGTCCGCCGCTGGACCGTGCAGCAGGTGAGCGCCGCCTCCCGGTCTCCATGGCGACCTGGCGACCCGCTGACCCGCGTTGTCTCTCAGGTGTCGGACTTCGTGGAATCTCTTCCTGGATGTGAGGATCAGGCCAGCAGTTCAGGGACGAGGTGAGACGGCCAATCGCAGGCCTCGGCTTTCATGACATCACAGATTAGGATGTCCCCTCATCAAGCACAGGGCCACCATGGAGAGGAAACCTCCATCAGAACCACTCTGCTGCCCCCTGCTGGACCCGATCAGGACATCAAAGTGTTACACAGAATCAAAACGTTGATTTATGTTCTGATTGGTTCTGATTGGTTCCTGTTTGTTTGTAGCAAATAGATGGGCGGGCCTTCCTCCTGCTCACCCAACGGGACATCGTCAGGATCATGTCCATCAAGCTCGGCCCCGCCCTCAAGATCTACAACTCCATCCTGATGTTCAAACACGCCGAGGACAAGAGCCAATCACAGGCCGAGGACAAGAGCCAATCACAGGCCGAGGACAAGAGCCAATCACAGGCCGAGGACAAGAGCAAATCACAGGCCGAGGACAAGAGCCAATCACAGGCCGAGGACAAGAGCCAATCACAGGCCGAGGACAAGAGCCAATCACAGGCTGAGGACCAGAGCCAATCACAGGCTGAGGACCAGAGCCAATCACAGGCTGAGGACCAGAGCCAATCACAGGCTGAGGACCAGAGCCAATCACAGGCTGAGGACCAGAGCCAATCACAGGCTGAGGACCAGAGCCAATCAGATATGAAAGATCCCAGCACTTGACCGCTGCATGCTATGACTGACCAGGTTCAGTCAGGTGATGGTGGCCCCGCCCCCTCAGCCAGGTATTAACCAGTCAGGCTACTGTCACTTCGTCCCCTTTAGGCTCCGCCTCTTCGGGATGGGTGGGGCTCCGCTGGATGAGTAAAGAAAGGGATTCTGGGATATGTTGTCTGTGACTGAGGTGCAGCTGGGAGGTGGAGCCAGAAGTGGCTTCGTTTCCATGATAACGCTGAGACAGATGATGAAGATGATGAAGATGAAGTCTCATCAGCATCCTGGTGTGATGTCATCACTTCCTGTCAGCAGGTCTCAAACAGGAAGCAAGTGATGATGTCACACTGAGGCCATACCTCATCTTCTGATGATGTCATCCCAGTGGCGGAGCTCCAGGTTTTCTACTCTTCCTCCACAGAGTTTTATTTTCAGGTTTCTATTCTCGATTTGTATTCTAAAGCTGACTCCGCCCCTCTCTGACGTCACGCTAGGGCGGGGCCAACAGCCAGCTTCTGCAGGGTTCCTCAGGTTTCCATGGCAACACGTCCTGCCTGCTGTCTGTCAGTGTTTGACTGATCAATAAAGTTTCTGACCTGAAGCGTGGTCATTGATTGGTTCCTCGGGGCGGCCGGGGGCGGGGCTTCAGCTGATCATGTGATCCATATGCTTCCCAAAGTGGGCGTATGAATATGAATAAAATACATTTGAAGTATTTTTTATCCAATAAATTCACTTAAAAATAAAACGTGTATAATTCTTTCTCTGTTTTATGAGTAGTTGCAGTTCAATATTCTTGTTTTAGCTCATTATTTAGGGAACATTAAATAGTTTTTCCTCCAATTGATGATTTTGTTTCTAACAAAAACAAAAAGCGGGAGGAGCTCCAGGTTGCCATGGAGACCCTGCTTCGTCCACTGAGCTGCTGGTGGTTAACTGGGAATACTGGGAGGCAGTTGAACAGAGACCGCCCCCTGCTGGTCACACCACATGCTGCAGCTCCGGTCGGTGAGGAGTTCACATGGAGACTCCGAGTATGAAAGATGATGCTGCAGCCATGAGAGCGGAGGGAGGAGGAGGAGGAGGAGGAAGAGGAGGAGCAGGAGGAAGAGGAAGAGCAGAGCTGAGGTTATTTTCACCGAGTGAGGAGAGCAGAGTGACATTTCACGGAGGATCAGTGGGAGGAACCAGCCTGTCCCTCTGGAGGAGCACAGCAGGAGGTGTGAGTCTCTGCAGCAGCAGGAGCAGAGGGAGGAGGTGGAGGCACTCCAGAGCCGCAGCAGCAGCAGAGCCATGCAGCAGCAGCAGCAGCAGCCGCAGCAGCAGCAGCTCCAGCAGTAGGAACCAACGCTCCATCTGTCTGCCATTGATCCGTATCGGCTCTGCAGCGATTGATTATCTGGGCTCACCAGAAACCAATCAGCTGGTTCCGATCCGTTCTTCGTGTGTGTGTGTGTGTGTGTGTGTGTGTGTGTGTGTGTGTGTGTGTGTGTGTGTGTGTCCTGATCAGTGGGAACTAGCTGGTTCCGATCATCACAGATGGAATGGATCAACTTGTGGTGGTTCTGATCCATCACGGATCTTCAGCAGTACCAGATAGTTCTGATGAGTTCTGATTGATTTGATGTCCTCACAGCTAATGAGCCTATTGATCCAATAAATGCATGCTGGGAGATGTAGTTCCCATCTATCAGAGTGGAAGGTCCAGGGTCCACCATTGGTTCCGGTCCTGGGTTCAGTGTAGGTTCTCTGGGTTCCTGCTACTGGCTCTCAGGTGTGTCTCTGTTCCAGGTGAGGTGGAAGTGGGCGGGGCCTGACCCGCTCAGCCACTGTCTGATTGGTGGCCTGTGATGATTGCGACAGGCGGTCTGCTGAGGATCAACGCGCGGCGACAGGACTCTGAGGTCCAAAGCACACAGATCCCACCCACACAAGAAGAAGAGCAAGAACAATAGGTAACACCCACCCACACGCACCGCCAGAGGGGCCGTTCCCCGCCTCATTAGATTATGTCACTTCCTGTCCAGACGCAGCGAGGTGGTGGTGGTCAAGGGGAAGCTGAAGCTGTGCTCCATCTCGGGTCTGGTGGCCGTTCTGGGGATCCTGGTTCTGGTGGTGGTTGGGGTTCTGATGGCGGCTCTGGGCTACTGGCCCCGGGATGGACTGTTCTTCAGCTCCCAGCCACAGGAGGGCGCCACTATGGCCTTGACTTCCTTCAGGAGTCCGGCACC
The DNA here is from genome assembly GCF_027474105.1 of Poeciliopsis prolifica. Lineage (NCBI taxonomy): Eukaryota > Metazoa > Chordata > Actinopteri > Cyprinodontiformes > Poeciliidae > Poeciliopsis > Poeciliopsis prolifica. The sequence goes on along the minus strand of NW_026562594.1, from coordinate 39,534 downwards.
AGCACTTGTTGAAGACCAGGTGAGAGTTTACCTGAGCAGGACCAGCAGAGTCCTTCATGTGTGCGTTCTGATGTGTCGCTGTGCCGCATGCAGGAACCCAAGTGGGCGGAGTCAGTCGGGGGAGACGGAACCAATGGCAGAGGAAATGACTTCAACCAATCAGAGACCGTCAACGGGACCTCTCGAGATGTTCCACAAGGATTTCTGGAAGAGTTCCTGGACAGGTGCGAACATGGATTACCTCAATGTGACGACCGACCAGCAGGTCAGCTACTGGATCTGTGGGCTGACCCTTGACCCGGGCTGGTAGTTTAGGGGGAACGGTCTTTGACCTGCTTCTGACGTGTCCTGATTGGCTGTCTCTGCAGGTATCTGTACTCTGATAGGCTGAAGGTCTTCGGCCCGCTCATCATGGGCATCGGCATCTTCCTCTTCATCTGTGCCAACGCCGTCCTGCATGAGAACCGGGACAAGAAGACGAAGGTCATCAACCTGCGGGACATCTACTCCACCGTCATCGACCTCCACAGCGTCCGGAAGCCCCGCCCTTCTTCCTCCGCCCACCAGCCGTTAGCCAATCCACTCAATGGACTCATCAACTACGTCCAGTCCAAGAGTCTGGACTCAAAGTCCCAGATGTCCCGCCGCCCTGTCGTCAAGGCAGCCAGCCAGTAGCAGGAGGTGCAGTGATGAAGGAGGAGGAGTCTTCAGTGTCTGCCAGGAGCATCCGCCTGCATCTCCTCCCTCCTCCTCTAACAGACACTCCCTGCCCCTGACCTCTGACCCCTGCTGGACCTCCCAACACAAAGATATGCTGAGCTCCTTCACGTTGCCCCGTCCCGCCAGCCGTCCCGCCAGCGGTCCCCCGGCCCCCGCAGGAGACACTCCTTCTGGGCCAGGAGCAGCGGCCAGGAGGAGGAGCAGAAGGAGGAGGAGATGCAGCCGCCGCCTCTGTGTGCCTCCACTCCTCCGCCTCACCGAGGCTCCGAGGCTCTGCTCCTCCTCTCCTCCTCCTCGCTCTCCTCCCTGTCCCATGTCCTCTCCTCCTCCTCCACTCCAGCCCTCCCCTGCAGGAGGCGGAGTCTTCCGACCGCCGCCTTTAACGCAGCCTACTGCAAGCTGACGCAAGGAGACGACGAGTCCTTCGGGTGGTCTTCTTCACCCAAGGTGACCCCGGAGGTGGAGGCTCGACCCTCACAACCAGAGACACCCTGAGGTCCCGCCGGCCCCCTGGGGGGGAGGAAGAGGAGGAGGATTGACTGACGAAGTCGATGATGACAGCAGCAGCAATAAAGAGTCTTCCACCGGGGAGATGAGCCAACTTCCTGTTCATCAGTGATGTGGTGGACCCAGTCTCACCAGAACTGGACCCACTTGACCCAAACGGATCCATTGAGGAGACCACAGATTGTCTTCATGTCCCTGTTTACACTAACTAACTAAACCAGATTAACCCAAACAGATCCAACTGATCCAAGATGACTCGATTTATTATCAGATTTATTCCAGAACTGCAGCTGGTTCTGGTCAGTCTAGATCAGGGGAGCTCAAACTTTTTGAGACCAAGATCTTTTTCTCTCACCAGCCGGCTGAGATCTACCTCATGACACAAAGACATAGAAATTATAAATGAAACCCTATTGACTCATTTTCATGCAAATATCCATCAGTTATATAAGAAATGATAAAGTGATAGAAAACCTGATGCAGTTTCTTCCTCAGTGAGATTCTGACACTGGGAGCAGGTTACTGGTTTCAGTAGATTACTGGTTTCAAACAGGTAACTGGTTTCAGCAGGTTACTGGTTTCAACAGGTTACTGGTTTCAGTAGGTTACTGGTTTCAGTAGGTTACTGGTTTCAACAGGTAACTGGTTTCAGTAGGTTACTGGTTTCAACAGGTAACTGGTTTCAGTAGGTTACTGGTTTCAACAGGTAACTGGTTTCAGTAGGTTACTGGTTTCAACAGGTTACTGGTTTCAACAGGTAACTGGTTTCAGTAGGTTACTGGTTTCAACAGGTAACTGGTTTCAGTAGGTTACTGGTTTCAGTAGGTTACTGGTTTCAGTAGGTTACTGGTTTCAACAGGTTACTGGTTTCAGCAGGTTACTGGTTTCAACAGGTTACTGGTTTCAGTAGGTTACTGGTTTCAACAGGTGACTGGTTTCAGTAGGTTACTGGTTTCAACAGGTAACTGGTTTCAGTAGGTTACTGGTTTCAACAGGTTACTGGTTTCAGTAGGTTACTGGTTTCAATAGGTTACTGGTTTCAACAGGTAACTGGTTTCAGTAGGTTACTGGTTTCAACAGGTAACTGGTTTCAGTAGGTTACTGGTTTCAGTAGGTTACTGGTTTCATTAGTTTACTGGTTTCAACAGGTTACTGGTTTCAGTAGGTTACTGGTTTCAGCAGGTTACTGGTTTCAGTAGGTTACTGGTTTCATTAGTTTACTGGTTTCAACAGGTTACTGGTTTCAGTAGGTTACTGGTTTCAGCAGGTTACTGGTTTCAGTAGGTTACTGGTTTCAGCAGGTTACTGGTTTCAGTAGGTTACTGGTTTCAGCAGGTTACTGGTTTCAACAGGTAACTGGTTTCAGCAGGTTACTGGTTTCAGTAGGTTACTGGTTTCAGCAGGTTACTGGTTTCAGTAGGTTACTGGTTTCAGCAGGTTACTGGTTTCAGCAGGTTACTGGTTTCAACAGGTTACTGGTTTCAGCAGGTTACTGGTTTCAACAGGTTACTGGTTCAGTAGGTTACTGGTTTCAACAGGTTACTGGTTTCAGCAGGTTACTGGTTTCAACAGGTTACTGGTTTCAGTAGGTTACTGGTTTCAGTAGGTTACTGGTTTCAACAGGTAACTGGTTTCAGTAGGTTACTGGTTTCAACAGGTAACTGGTTTCAGTAGGTTACTGGTTTCAGTAGGTTACTGGTTTCAGCAGGTTACTGGTTTCAGTAGGTTACTGGTTTCAGCAGGTTACTGGTTTCAGCAGGTTACTGGTTTCAGCAGGTTACTGGTTTCAGTAGGTTACTGGTTTCAGCAGGTTACTGGTTTCAACAGGTTACTGGTTTCAGTAGGTTACTGTTTCAGCAGGTTACTGGTTTCAGTAGGTTACTGGTTTCAGCAGGTTACTGGTTTTCTCAGTCAGAAGCTGGTTGTAAACCTGAGGCCAGCAGGTTCAGTCAGTTCTGGTGGATGAGAAATTTGGTTTGATGACGTCAATATGAGAAACTGCAGACTGATAGGAGGAAGCAAAGAGCTCTGCAGAGGGAAAGGCAAATCTTCTGAATTTGGGATAGCTATAATTAATGTAATTTGACACAATTATTGTGGTAGAAGCCATTTGTTTGTTAAAACTTAATCAAATATATTTGTCCTATTTGATGTTGGTTGTGACGTTTACTGCAAACGAACGAGGTCATCAGTCCAAGTCTGTCGTTTATTGAACATTCAGAAACTCCAGTGGCTGTGATGAACCACAGCGAAGGAAAACAAAGTAGAATAACCCGAACAGGTGATCAACTCAGAACCACTCGCACCTTTTTACTCTTTTTCTCTTTATCGTTAAGCACACCCGTTGCCGTGGCAACCGCCTGCGCCCCGCAAGCCGAGCAAAGATTACGTTAAAAACGTTCAGACCGTTACATATCAGGTATTTAATGAAGCTACAAACGTTTTGGATGTTAGTGAATATTTTGAAAAGTCTGTCAGAAGAGGAAGTGCTGCTCTCAGCGTCCTGAAGGCCTTCAGTTTGTCACCTGCTGCAGAGATCGACTCAAAACCGTCCCGCGATCCACGTATTGAGCACCCTGGTCTAGAACTAGCGAGACTGACCAGTCTAGCATAATCTTCTTCTTCACTCTTAGCGGAAGGGGTCAGGGGTCAGAGGTTGGTCTTGCTCCATGCCTGCAGTGCATGCTCTTTAAGCACCTTCAGTATTTTGCACTTTTTGATCTTCAGTGCTTCATTCCTCTGGACTACTTTCCTTGGGAAGCGTCCGTCCGTCCTGTGTTGGACCTGGAGAAATGGACGTGTTGGACAGCATGTTGTTGTTTTTACTGCATGTTCTAGAAGCCGGTCACATGACCTGCTGTGATGAAGACATCAAACATCTTGACCCTTTGCTGCTCTGCAGGCTCCGCCCACCTGCTGGGGAACCGCCCCCTCCACATTAAAGATGGCCGCCTGTGGAGGATCCCAACCTGCTCTACTGGACCTTTAAACTTAGAACTATATAACTGTGATTATGAAGCAGAGAAAATGGGTCAGAGGTCAGAGTTCACAGGTAGTCTCAACAGGAAGAAACCAGTCCTTCTGGTTGACTGGGTGAACTGGTGATGGTCTGGACCGACCCGTCCAGAACCTGAGCTGGTTCTCCTAACATGATGTCTGAACTGGTTCTGCTCGTTTCAGCCCTGGTTCTGATCTTGGTTCTGTTGCAGCTGATTGGACCCAGATGGACCATCAGCAGAACTTTCTGCGGTCACTGAAGCACAAAGTGAAACCACCACAAATAAAGCACAAAATGTCTGTCCACGTCTCTGACTCCTCCCTCCTCCGGGCTCCGCCCACATTCACAGGTTCTGGGTCGCACCTGCACCTGGGGCTCACGTCGGGTCGTCAGACTGTTCAGAACCGCTGGGGTTCTGTTGTAGACACAGAACCGGGCCAACAGACAGGAAGGAGGTGGGGTCACTTCCTGTCTGTTCAGGCAGACAGGAAGTGATGTCACTGCCTGAATTTCCTCAGAAATATTGGGACTTCCTGTCATCATTTCTGACCGGGTCTGGTCGGGTCTGGCAGTGACCCGACCAGACCCGGGTCACGGGCAACATGATGGCCGGGTCACGACCAGAACCGCCTCAGAACAACACGGTTCTGGGAGCAGGACCGGTACCGAGGGTTCTGTTGGAGCTGAGAGGCGACCCGACACCCGGTCGTACCACTCTGGCTCGACCCGGCATGGCCGCTCTGAACTGAACTGGACCTTTTAGACACCGGTCTCAGCCGGTTCTGATGTTCTGTTCATTGGAGAGTCACTGATGACATCACAGAAAGAGGAAGTAGCTAGTTCTGGTTCTGGTTCTGGTTCTGGATGATCTCAGGTTCTTGAAGTCTGATGGTGGACAGACACCACCATCAGACTCTTCCTGTCCTCCTGTCTCAGACTTTCAGCCATCAGGGAATCTGATCCGGATCAGTCTGGCTCCACCAATCGGAGCGCAGCAGGAGTCTGACAAGCCTCTCCCCCGGCCTCCTGTACCAATCAAAGTGCAGGAGTCTTCTGTCCTCCAAAACCAGAATGGACCTGAGTTTGAGAGAGGTTCTGATCCCTGCAGCATCAGTAGAACAAGAACCAGAACCGGGACCAGAACCAGCCTCACTGTCTCCATCGGTGCCCCCCTCCCCCTCCTGCAGCGGGCGACTGGGAGGGGGAGGGGGATAATCTGGGGGCGGAGCCTGAGCAGAAACCAATAATCCGTCAAGCAGCTGCAGAGGGACTGACTGGGAGAACCAGAACCAAACCAACATCAGCATCCTCTTCCTCCCCGCTGCGGAACCTGCTCAGGTACTCCTCTTCCTCCTCACCCTCCTCTTCCTCCTTCCTGCAGCTGGGTTCTGCCGGTCCGGACCGGACCGGGACCAAAGCCTCCTGACCCGGTTGGACTGGGATGTTTTGGTTGGGGTCTTAAAGGAGCAGCAGGAAGTATTCACTGATTTATTATTATTATTATTATTATTATTATTATTATTATTATTAATATAAACTGTTAAATAAATATGTGACATATTTATCCAGTCAGAAATGGTCAGTGTTCTGTAATGGTCGGATTTCAGGTTAGCTGCTCATCTTCCTCCTGCTTTGACTAGGCCACATGGATCCTCCATGTTTGTGTCTCCTTCCCCTGACTGATACTTTATCAGAAACTTTATCAGACAATTTGTTCAACATTCAGAGGCGTGAAAACTTCAACCAGAACTCCCAGTACAGCTGCTGGAGCTGTGTGTGTGTGTGTGTGTGTGTGTGTGTGTGTGTGTGTGTGTGTGTGTCATTTAATTCTTTCATCTCATTAATTATTTTTTCTTCTTTTGTTTGAACGGATCACTTCCTGTCTGCACCGGTGAGTAACACACCCACCCACACAAACGTCATCTGCTCATTCATAATTATTAAAATCTGCGTCACAATCGTAATCATAATGAAATATTAAATCTAACATTGTGCAGATTTTTAACACACAGACTTTTACAGTCAGATTCTTCATAGATCTACACACTTAGATCCGTCTGAACCCAAACAGAGAAACAGGACAGGAGATTATTTTACTGTATAAGTTAGCACAGCTGTTAGCATATCAAGTAGCACAGCTGTTAGCATATCAAGTAGCACAGCTGTTAGCATGTTGGTTAGCACAGCTGTTAGCATGTTGGTTAGCATGTTGGTTAGCATGTCGGTTAGCATGTTGGTTAGCACAGCTGTTAGCATGTTGGTTAGCACAGCAGGGAGCTGAAAATGTCAAAATCTACTTTACTGGAAACATGAGGCAGAAATTCAAGCAGTTCAGTGTTTATGTAACGATTCAATGAACATGAAAAGAATTTTATTGACATTAAACTGCAGATGTTTTATGAATCTGTTAGCAGAACAGGATTTTGATTTGTTTAGAGAAAAAAAACCTTTGAATGTTCCTGAAGCGAACAGAACCGACCCGATTCTGTGGTTCTGGTTCAAACTCAGCGGGCGGCCCCTGGACCTCCGGTTCCGCTTCCCCGCGGCGTCTGAAGAATAAATGCATGAAAGTTTAGTGGTATTTCTAAACGAAGGCCGGCGGAGCTGGGTGTGCGTCATGACGTCACAGCCCGTCGTAGTAGGTGATGACGTAGAGAGCAGAGCGGCGTCGCTGACCGGCGGAAAGAGGACAGCGTCCTGCACGAGGACAGGTAAAGCGGAGCTGTGATGTGAGAGCAGCCGGTCCGCTTCGGTTCGGTTCGGTTCGTTCCGGGTCGGTTCGGTCACTACACAGAACCTCCAGCTGCTGCCGCTCGGTTCTGGTCCCGCTGCAGCCCGATGCGCGTGTCCGTGTCCTGCTGCAGGACCTCAGGCACGCGCATGGCCCGGGACACTCCCGACCCGCAGAGGAACAGATGCGGTCCGGTCCGGTCCGGTCCGGTCCGGTCCGGTCCGGGCGGTCTGGACCGGGTCTCAGGCGCTCGGTTCGGGTACGCGCTGCGGCTGATGAGGCAGCTGGTTCCGGTGATGAAGAGGATCCTCCTCTTCATCAGGTGCACCTGAACAAAGCAGCGCGTGCTGCTGCTGAGGAAGAGGAGGATGATGATGGGAGGGTCCTGCTGCCTCAACCCGTCCGGGACCGGAACCTCAGCCAGAACCGTCAGGAGCTGCTTCCAGAACCCGACGGCTCCGGTTCTGCAGGTCCAGTTCTCCTGTACGAAAAATTCTGATCCTATAGCCTGCAGAACAGAACGGGTCCAGTTCACCAGAACCAGAACAGAACCGGTCCAGTTCTCCAGAACCAGAACAGAACCGGTCCAGTTCTCCAGAACCAGGGCAAGTTTCAAGATCAGAACCATCTGGACCAGAACCATCTGGACCAGAACCATCTGGACCAGAACCATCTGGACCAGACTTTGATGATCTTCAGGAGGTTCTGAAGGTTCTAAAATACTTAATCCTCTAAAATGATGACTGGGTCATAAGTTCTGGTTCTGGTTCTGTCGGCGCTCTGTAACCGCCCAGGTCCAGTTTGTCAGAACCCAAACAGAACCAGCTGTTTTTCCGTTCTTCCTCTCTGAATCTCTTCATCATCCTCACCAAATCAGATTACATCAGATTGTCTCCGGCTGTAATCCGTCTCTCTGCCGTTGCCGTGGTAACGTTCACCTGACAGCTGGACGGGTCAGGGCCTGGTTACCATGGCAGCCAGCGTGAGTGACGGTTCTGGTCCGGAGGTCCAGTTTGGGTCCAGTTTGGGTCCAGTTTGGGTCCAGTTTGGGTCCAGTTTGGGTCCAGTTTGGGTTCTGAGACGTGATGATTGATTGGTTCATTTATTGATGACCTCCTGACCTCCTGACCTCCTGACCTGCATTCTGCTCTGACATTACCGGTCTCCATGGTAACCATGGCTGACCTGTGTCCAGGTGAATCACCATGACAACAGAGACAAGTGAAGCCCAGCCCCCAGAGGCGGAGCCTTTCCCTGAAGCCGCCGCCCACTCCACACCTAAACAGGTAATTGGCCTCAGACCCCTGATGACCTCTGACCTCCGGCCTGCTGTGAACGGTGACATCACTTCCTGTTTCCTCAGGGAGGGGAAGGCCCGGCTCACAGCTCATTGGCTGAGGACTCCAGCAGTCTGCTGTCGTCGGGCGGACGGGTCGCTCGCTCTCCGGCCAGAACCGCCCTGGGCTTCAGAACCATGCAGACCCGGTGGCGCTGCTGGACGGGTCGCAGTTCACCTGCATCGTGGAGGTGAAACGGGTTAGGGGTCAACCCACGGGGGGAGGGGTCACATATTGGACCAACTGGACACAGACAGCAGAACCAGCAGAACCATCAGAACCATCAGAACCATCAGAACCATCACACTCTTCTCCTCCTCCAACATTATCTAAGTTTAAATGTCATAAAATTTAATTTAGCCAACTGCTATCATGTAAGACCAGCAGGGGGCGCACTCCAGCTACTCTGCTAACAGTGGAGCTAACAGTAGCGCACTAGCTTAAATTTTGAAGTGTTAGCTTGCTGTAATGTTTGCTAAACTTTCACTTGGATAAAGTTCAACGTCTGTGTTGAAATTAGCGTCTTTATGAAAGGTTGTACTCAGGTTAGCGCTGCAGCGCTAACCTGAATGGGGCTAACCTGAACTAGCTAAGCAGCTAGCTGCCTCAGTTCGCTGATTTTATTCAGACATAAGAAACACTTTTATTCTGTTTCTCTTTCTGTTGTTACCATTATGCTAATTAACACATAAACCACAGTAATGCTGACTGATGTGGACTGTCCTAGTCAAATCATGAAGTAAACCAGTTCTCTCTCTGGTCCCAGAAACGATCTCGAGGTTTGCATCTGTTTGAGAAAGTTTGTGATCACCTGAACCTGCTGGAGAGAGATTATTTCAGTCTGTCCTTCAGAGACGCAGACAGCAACAAGGTAGGACACTTGATGCTGTCTGTCTGTCTGTCTCCCTGTCTGTCTGTGTCCCTGTCTCTCTGTCTCCCTGTCTGTCTCCCTGTCTGTCTCTCTGTCTCCCTGTCTGTCTGTCTGTCTCTCTGTCTGTCTGTCTGTCTCCTTGTCTCTCTGTCTGTCTCCTTGTCTGTCTCTCTGTCTGTCTCCCTGTCTGTCTGTCTGTCTCCCTGTCTGTCTGTCTGTCTCTGTCTCCCTGTCTCTCTGTCTGTCTCCTTGTCTGTCTCCCTGTCTGTCTGTCTGTCTCCCTGTCTGTCTGTCTGTCTGTCTCCCTGTCTGTCTGTCTGTCTGTCCCGTTAACCAGTCATGTCTACAGACTTCATGTCTAGTTAAAGAAGGAAGCAGTCAGGTTTCCTGTTCTTCTGTCCTCATGTCTTCCTGCGGCAGAACTGGTTGGATCCTGCGAAGGAGATCAAGAAGCAGGTCAGAGGTCAGTTTGGAGCTGATTAGCTGGTTGTTGCGTCTGCCCGCTATCTTTCCGTTAGCCCTGACTCTGCTCTTCTGTCCTCAGGCGTTCCCTGGAACTTCTCCTTTAACGTAAAGTTTTACCCTCCGAACCCGGCCCAGCTGTCTGAGGACATCACCAGGTGCGGCGCCACCAGTTGAGCAGCTCCCGGCGCCTCGTCTTCATGTCTCACCTGGTTCCTGTCTCTCGGCAGGTGTCTGTGTCTACAGCTCAGACAGGATATCGTTTCCGGACGTCTTCCGTGTTCCTTTGCGACTCACGCCGTTCTCGGTTTCCTACACGGTTCAGTCGGAGCTCGGAGACTACGACTCTGGTACGGACTGACCTCTGATCCACAGCCTGACCCTGACTGACCCCCCGGGGTCAGGGCAGGTCAGTGTTTCTGGGTTGACCTTTGTCCGTTTGGTTTCCAGATGAATGTGCTCCAGACTACGTCAGTGAGTTGTGTTTCGCTCCAAACCAAACCAAAGAGATGGAGGCCAAGATCGTGGATCTGCACGGACCCTCAGGTCGGTGGGCCGCGGTGCCGGTCCAATGTTTCCGGGTTCAGGTGAGGTTCTGGAGTTCTGACGGGTCTCTGTGTGTTCAGAGGAATGAGTCCAGCAGAAGCTGAGATGCATTTCCTGGAGAATGTGAAGAAGCTCTCCATGTACGGAGTGGACCTGCATCACGCCAAGGTGAGGCCGACCCGGTTCTGGGTTCTTCCAGTCACAGCCGACCCGGTTCTGGGTTCTTCCAGTCACAGCCGACCCGGTTCTGGGTTCTTCCAGTCACAGCCGACCCGGTTCTGGGTCACCGTGTTGGTTGTTTTCCTGAAGCAGCAGTGAAGCGGTTTGGTTCTGTTGGACCTGGGTTCTGGCCCGTCCTCATTGGGTTCAGCGGTTCTGCTGCTCTGCTTTCAGAGCGTCCAATAAATCAGCAGCGACACACTTCCTGTCCCATCGATACGCCGCCGCCGCCTGCTGCTGCTGATGGGACAGAAACGATTTTTCCACCATCGGGTTCAGTTCATCAGAATCTCTGATCAGAACCGACGGCGGAACGGGTCCGACTGATCCCAACATTAGCCACAAGACAAACCTGCATCCACCTGACCTGTACATCCTTCAGGTGACCCCGCCCTGACCTCAGTGACCCTGACCCCAGTGACCCTGACCTCAGTGACCCTGACCCCAGTGACCCTGACCTCAGTGACCCTGACCCCAGTGACCCTGACCCCAGTGACCCTCAGCTTGGCTAAACTTCCTGTTCCTGTTGCACTCCAGATTTAATTTCTAACTGGCTTCTGATTGTTCCTCTCTGAGCCAATCAGAGCTTCCCTTGGTGTCCAACAGTCCATTTGTCCTTCAGGACGTCCTGCTAGCAAACCATCAGTTTCATGATGTGAGTCTCTGTTGGACGGTCTACATGCAGACCAGTCCTTCTGTCTGAATGACTGTCTGTCCCTCTGTCTCTCTGTCTGTCTCTGTCTGTCCGCCTGCTTGGACTAGATGGCAGGAAGCCGTTTTGACTGCCTGTCCGCTCAGTCAGAGGTAAGACGGCGTCCTCAGTGTGATCCTGGTTGTCCTGAGGTTGTCCAGTTTCTGGACAGACCACGGTTCCATTGAGGAACCGTCTCTCATGGATCGCACAATTAGATCAGAACCTGATACCTGGCCCAGTCTCACCTGGACTCACTTGTTCCTGCCGTTGCCGGTTGTGAGCCCAGGTGTCCCCGATGTCCCCTGATGTCTGTCCTCCTGCAGCTGTGCCTGAAGCGGCTGTGCTGCCTTCACTGACCGCTCTGTGCCTGCAGGACTCGGAGGGCGTGGCCATCATGCTGGGCGTGTGTAACAGCGGGCTGCTGCTGGTGTACAGAGACCGGCTGAGGATCAACCGATTCTCCTGGCCAAAGATCCTGAAGATTTCCTACAAACGGAACAACTTTTACATCAAGATCCGACCTGGAGAGGTGAGACGGACGAAGACACCCCCTGTCCTCTGACCCAGCAATGATTTTATCAAGTTAGCTTACTGATGACCAGCTGTTAGCATGTTGAAGAGGTGGGGCACAGTTCTGCTAATCTGCAAAGGCGCTAATAACAGAGCTAATTTGTTTTGTTTACCGTTTAAGAACTTTAGCACACTTAGCTACTACGATGTTAGTGTCACTGACACATGACTGTTTGAAGTTAGCGCTTTAGCTTCTGCTAAGTACCGTTAGTATAGAACTTTAGCAATAGCATACATAATGTTTGTGATTAGCATTTTACCATAGAGCTAATACAGCTAACTAATTTGTTAGCTAACAGTGCCCACTACTACCAAGTTGTGACGGAGTGCTGATGAGCTAGCGTGTAGCTGCGTTGCTAGCAGCTGATGCCTGCTGGTTGACCTGTTTGTCTCCAGTTTGACCAGTTTGAGTCCATCATTGGCTTCAAGCTGCTGAACCACAGAGCAGCCAAGCGGCTGTGGAAGGTGTGTGTGGAGCATCATTCCTTCTTCAGGTCGGCAGCTCTCTGGAGTCCAAACGTCTCCTCCACGTCCATGAGACGTCTCACAGCACTCTGTCTCACAGGCTGCTGTCTCCTGAGGAACCGCCAAAGAAGTTTCTCTCTCTGGGGTCAAAGTTTCGCTACAGCGGTCGGACCCAGATTCAGAGCCGCAGAGCCAGCGCCTCAGATATCCAGACCCGCCCCCAACTTCCCACGATGCATCAGCAAGAGGAGCATGCTGAGCGGAGACCCCAGGTACCAGTCACCAGTCACACCAGTTACCAGTCATTGGTTTCTGCAGAGCTCCAAGTGTTAGTTCTGGTCTCAGAGGGAGTACGGACCCTGCAGTCAGAGCTGATTCTGGTGCAGGCCTTGGTCCCCGGACCCGGTCCTCAGGGTCCGCTTCTCTGCTCCGACACACCTCAGTCAAATGACGGTGGTGAACCAGCTGGGGCCGTTCATGCATCAGCTCTGAAACATGGAGGACGGGGCCCTGAGCACAGGGGCCTCTGGGGCCCTGAGCACTGGGGCCTCTGGGGCCCTGAGCACTGGGGCCTCTGGGGCCCTGAGCACTGGGGCCTCTGGGGCCCTGAGCACTGACAGAGTCTCTAGGTCCACTTTCTACATCTGGTTCCAGTGGAGGGGAGTTCTGGTGGGTCCCTGGAGTGTTTACATGTTCCTGACCCATTTCTCATTGGTCTTTAGCTTCCAGGACCACAGCAACGTCTTCTCTGATTGGCTCTCCTGCCGTCACTGTGTCGCTCAAAGCCAACGGTCGAGCTTACTCAGGTAGACCTGAACTCTGCAGCTCTGAGTTCTGCTGATTGGCTGGAGTGCTGCTGCTCTCTGATTGGTTCAGCTCTTGCTTCTCTCAGCTGTTTTTGGATTGCTGCATCCTGACTGGCTGCGCTTGTTTCAGACCCGCCACTGATCATCTGTTTGCGTTGATGCAGTCACATGTCAGACATGTGTTGCCATCAACATCATCAAGGTCTCTTGCATACCTCTGAACTCTGGTAGCAGCTCCCTGCTGGCTGTGGAGCAAAGCGAGCGCCGGATCCTTCTTCTCCCTGAACGAGACAAAGCAGAGAGCCTGTGGACGACGTCCAACTCTGAGTCTGTGGGACCAGAGGGACAAGTTCAGGTGATCAAGGTGACTGACCTACCAACACTTATCTGGTTCAGCTGTTTTTGTTCCATGAGCGACTGGAGGCGAGGCTCCATAAACCCTCAGCGTCTGTCCGTGTCCTGCTGCCCAGACACCTGGAGCTACAGGTTCTGACCCGAACCGGGTTCAAACCGGGTCCAAACCGGGTTCAAACCGGGTCCAAACCCGGTCCAAACCGGGTCCAAACCCGGTCCAAACCGGGTTCAAACCGGGTCCAAACCGGGTCCAAACCGGGTCCAAACCGGGTCCAAACCGGGTTCAAACCCGGTCCAAACCGGGTCCAAACCGGGTCCAAACCGGGTTCAAACCCGGTCCAAACCGGGTCCAAACCGGGTCCAAACCGGGTCCAAACCCGGTCCAAACCGGGTTCAAACCCGGTCCAAACCGGGTTCAAACCCGTCCAAACCGGGTTCAAACCCGGTCCAAACCGGGTCCAAACCGGTCCAAACCGGGTCCAAACCGGGTTCAAACCGGGTTCAAACCCGGTCCAAACCGGGTCCAAACCGGGTCCCGCCTCCATCTGGAGGAAGGAGCCTGGTCCACTCCTGGTGGGTTCCCTTGTCTCTGACCTCGGTGTCGGCCATGTTGTTCAGAAGAACCTTTGACACCAGGTGACACCAACGCTGTCCTCTGATTGGTCCACCACGGATGCTGTGCATGTGCCCTTAGCTCTGATTGGCTGATTGTGCTGTTGCCTTGGCAATGAGCTGTTATGAACAGACTAGCTGAGCATCACAATGGTTGCTATGGCGAAGGTGACTGTTGGTTTCCTGTACTGATGTAATGGTGATGACATCACAGCGGTGTGTGTGTGTGTCTGTGTGTGTGTGTGTGGTGTGTCTGTGTGGTGTCTGTGTGTCTGTGTGTGTGTGTGTGTGTGTGTGTGTGTGTGTGTGTCTGTGTGTGTGTGTGTGTGTGTATGTGTGTGTGTCTGTGTGTGTGTATGTGTGTATGTGTGTGTTTGTGTGTGTGTGTGTGTGTGTGTGTGTGTGTGTGGTGTGTGTGTGTGTGTGTGTGTCTGTGTCTCTGTGTGTGTGTGTGTGTGTGTGTGTGTGTGTGTGTGTCTGTGTGTGTGTGTGTGTGTGTGTCTGTGTGTGTGTGTGTGTGTGTCTGTGTGTGTGTGTGTGTGTGTGTGTGTGTGTGTGTGTGTCTGTGTGTGTGTGTGTGTGTGTGTGTGTCTGTGTGTGTGTGTGTGTGTGTGTGTGTATGTGTGTGTGTGTGTGTGTCTGTGTGTCTGTGTGTGTGTGTGTCTGTGTGTGTGTGTGTGTGTGTCTGTGTGTGTGTGTGTGTGTGTGTGTGTGTGTGTGTGTGTGTGTGTGTCTGTGTGTGTGTGTGTCTCTGTGTGTGTGTGTGTGTGTCTGTGTGTGTGTCTGTGTGTGTGTGTGTGTGTGTATGTGGTGTGTGTGTGTGTGTGTGTGTGTGTGTGTCTGTGTGTGTGTGTGTGGGTGTGTGTGTGTGTGTCTGTGTGTGTGTGTCTGTGTGTGTGTGTGTGTGTGTGTGTGTGTGTGTGTGGGTGTGTGTGTGTGTGTGTGTGTGTCTGTGTCTGTGTGTGTGTGTGTGTGTGTGTGTGTGTGTGTGTGTGTGTGTGTGTGTGTGTGTGTGTGTGTGTGTGTGTGTGTGTGTGTGTGTGTGTAGACATGTCCTCAGGACTCTATGGAGCATCAACAGCCATCGCTGTCAGCGACCACATCGCCACGGTGACCAGAGGCTGGAGGACAGGAGGGCGGAGCCAGGTAAGAATCTGACCAATCAGAAGATCTGATCGATGGGTAATGATCAATCAATGATCGATCAATTAGTACTGTCGGCTTAATAAACCGGAGGAGGACTTTCTCTGGAAGAACTGGACGGGTCAGAGTGTCTCATAAAGGGGACGAGGACACCTGTCCAACCCATGAAGGTTCTGGTTCTGGTTCCAGTTGAGGAGGTTCTGCTGCTGCTGTGGAGGAAGAGCAGAAGGAGGAGGAGAGGAAGACTGCAGAGGTTTCTCCACAAAGTCCTCCATCTCCACAGAAACACGACACCAAGGTGACAACCTGTCCCTGCTGTCCATCCTGTCCCTGCTGTCCATCTTGTCCCTGCTGTCCATCCTGTCCCTGCTGTCCATCTCCCTGTAATTAACTCCTTGTTTTCCAGACGGAGCTGACGGACACCGTCATCGATGGCGACCTGACTGTGACCGAGGTACACACCTGTCCCTCCTGTACAGGTCACCCGTCCCCTTTGGACACACTGTAACGTGTCTGTGTGTCCTCTGTCTGTCCAACAGTCTGATCAAGACGAAGACTTGAAGACTCAGGTAAACACGAGGCTCATCCGATCACAGGCGGGGAATCGAACCGGCAACCCTCTGTGCCGTCCTCCACAGGAGACGCTGGGCAGCCCGGAGGACGTCGTCCAGACGTCCATCAGTGCGCTGCGGCGCTCCTTCCTGGAGGGAGAGCAGGGGGGCGGCGGCATGACGGAGTGGGACAAACGCCTGGCCTCGTCTCCTCTGCGCCGCGCCGACGACGCGCCCATGATCGAACCGCTGGAGCCGGAGGAGGTGAGAGGGTCGACCGGGGTCGACCGGAGGTCAACCGGAGGGGGTCCAGGTGTGTCTGGACCCTCAGCAGAACGTTTAGGTCAGTAGAACCTCTGAGGAACCAGAACCGGACCTTCAGTTCTGCTTTTACCATAACATAACATGTTTTACCGATGAGCCAATCTGGTCTCCAAAGATGCTGCTATTTACCTCACCTCTGTCGTGTCACCTGATTGGCTGATCTCGCTCACCTGTCACCTGGGAGCCGAGCTGATAAACAGCCAATCGGAGAGAGGCAGGACGATGTCACCATGGCAACGGACAGAACCATCCTGGTGTCTGCCGCTGATGATGTCATCAGTAGAGGGGGAGGAGTCCTGATGATGTCATTGCCTCTGGCTAAACCCCGCCCCCAGTTGGTTGGCATGAAAACCAGGATGATGAGTGACATCACTGTCCTGCTGTAACCGAACGGCTGAGAGCGCTGGTTCCGATCCGGAACAGGATGGTTCTGATCCGGAACAGGATGGTTCCGATCGCCTTCTAGTCCTTATGGCTTCCTGTTTCGTAAAGCGTCCAGCCGGGTCACTTCCTGTTCCTGACCAAAGTGGAGCTCAGGAAGCTGCTGGCTTTTCTTCTTCTTCCGTCTGTTTAGTTGCTTCCTTCAAACCAGGAGCTGAAAAAAAAACTGATTATTGTCGCCCCTCCTGCAGCCCAAAGGAGACGCTGGCAGCCCGGAGGACGTCAGGTTCGGTTCATCCAGAGGTCAGGGTTCACCCGGAGGTCAGGGTTCATCCAGAGGTCAGGGTTCACCCGGAGGTCAGGGTTCATCCAGAGGTCGGGGTTCATCCAGAGGTCAGGGTTCACCCAGAGGTCAGGGTTCATCCAGAGGTCAGGGTTCATCCAGAGGTCAGGGTTCACCCAGAGGTCAGGGTTCATCCAGAGGTCGGGGTTCATCCAGAGGTCAGGGTTCATCCAGAGGTCAGGGTTCCCAGAGGTCAGGGTTCATCCAGAGGTCGGGGTTCATCCAGAGGTCAGGGTTCACCCAGAGGTCAGGGTTCATCCAGAGGTCAGGGTTCATCCAGAGGTCAGGGTTCACCCAGAGGTCAGGGTTCATCCAGAGGTCGGGGTTCATCCAGAGGTCAGGGTTCATCCAGAGGTCAGGGTTCACCCAGAGGTCAGGGTTCATCCAGAGGTCGGGGTTCATCCAGAGGTCAGGGTTCACCCAGAGGTCAGGGTTCATCCAGAGGTCAGGGTTCAGGTCGATCATCTGTTTGAAGATCACTGAAGTTTGAGTCCAACCCAGAACCCACTGGGCTTGGTTCTGGTCCTCAAACCCAGAGCTGCCAGGTCCATGAAGGTGTCCTCACCTTTGTCTGTCTCTCCTGTCCAGCCCAAACCGTCTTTCGATGAAATGTCTCCAGAACTGACAGCCCTGCTGAAGTCCGCCAGAGAGCAAGAGACCTTCAGGGAACACAACCTGCTGAAGGTGCTGTCCTCATGTCCTTCTGTCCTCATGTCCTTCTGTTCTCATGTCCTTCTGTCCTCATGTCCTTCTGTCCTATGTCCTTCTGTCCTCATGTCCTTCTGTCCTCATGTCCTTCTGCCCTATGTCCTTCTGTTCTCATGTCCTTCTGTCCTATGTCCTTCTGTTCTCATGTCCTTCTGTCCTCATGTCCTTCTGACCTCATGTCCTTCTGTCCTCATGTCCTTCTGTTCTCATGTGCTTCTGTCCTCATGTCCTTCTGTCCTATGTCCTTCTGTTCTCATGTCCTTCTGTTCTCATGTCCTTCTGTCCTCATGTCCTGACCGCATGTCCTTCTGTTCTCATGTCCTTCTGTCCTCATGTCCTTCTGACCTCATGTCCTTCTGTTCTCATGTCCTTCTGTCCTATGTCCAGGTCCATCTTTATTCTTTAATTTTGACGTTTTATATCTCATGTCTTGATGTTTCTGTCCCTCGTGTCTCCTGATTGTCTCTGTTTTCTGTTTCAGACGTCAGAGACGGTGGAGACAGTCTTTGTCCTCCCAGAGTCCAGTGACCCGGACCAGGACGTCGCAGACCACTATAAGGTAGCCCCGCCCCCCGCTCGCCCCCCCCCCTCCTCCAGGAGCCCCTGATGATGATGTCACAGGCCGGCGGCCCGGCCGCGGTAAACGTGAGGCTAGTGATGAAGATGAGGATGAGGATGGCAGTGATGAGGGTAGCAGTGATGATGATGTCATCAGCGTGCTCGCTCAGGCGGCCGTTGACGAGTCGACAGAGGCTGCGGTCAGACAAGCCAGCGATCAGGACACCTGTGGTTACCATGACGACAAAGAGTCAGATGACTCCCAGGAGGAAGGAGAGTGGACCCCCCCTTCACCCCGCCCCACGTCCCGGGACTCCACCAGCCCCACCCAACGGTCCCCACGGGAGGATGAGGAGGTAACCATGGAGACGCAGAGACCCGTCCCAGTCGGTCCTGTCCCACCTGGTCCCATAAAGTCCCTCTGTCCCCAGCAGACCTTGTTACCCTGCGTCCTCCTGATAGTCTGTCCCAGTGTCACCAGCCTGGTTCTGGTACCGGTAGAGTGTGTCTCAATGAATATGGAGGACTGGTTGCCTCCAGTTGCCTCTGGTTGCCTCCGGTTGCCTCCAATGGCTTCCAGTTGCCTCCAATGGCCTCCATTTGCCTCCGGTTGCCTCTGGTTGCCTCCAATGGCTTCCAGTTGCCTCCAATGGCCTCCAGTTGCCTCCAATGGCCTCCAGTTGCCTCCAATGGCCTCCAGTTGCCTCTGATTGCCTCCGGTTGCCTCCAATGGCTTCCAGTTGCCTCCAATGGCTTCCAGTTGCCTCCAATGGCCTCCGGTTGCCTCCAGTTGCCTCTGGTTGCCTCTGGTTGCCTCCAATGGCCTCCGGTTGCCTCCAATGGCCTCCGGTTGCCTCCGGTTGCCTCTGGTTGCCTCTGGTTGCCTCCAATGGCCTCCAGTTGCCTCCAGTTGCCTCTGGTTGCCTCCAATGGCCTCCGGTTGCCTCTGGTTGCCTCTGGTTGCCTCCAATGGCCTCCAGTTGCCTCCGGTTGCCTCTGGTTGCCTCGGTTAAATGTGTTTCCTGTGTGTTTCAGGAAGTCCCGGTGATGAGGAAGACTCTAACCTACGAAGCTCCCGGGGTGAGGACGTTTTTCGGTGGTCCATATTTGCATCAGTCCAGAGGTGATCGGTCAGTCAGAGCGGTTCTGGTGCTGATCCAAAGCGACCAGGCAGGTCTCCAGTCCGAAGGGACCAGCAGGTTTTGTCCAGATCTGAGGAGCAGAGAAGCTAAACTTTGCCTCATCTGCTCTGGTTCTGGTTCTGGTTCTGGACACACAGTCAGCAAATCTCTGAAGACCAGAAACCCAAACTCCCAACAGCAGAACCTATCAATGTATTCTTTGATTCGAGACCTGGTTCTGATCCAATTCAGCTGGATGTGACTTGTAAACATTCAGATCCGGCCCATTTTCTGGTACCGCCTCACCTGGTCCGGTTCTATACCACCACGGGTTCCTTGACCGTTGGGCCGGACCGAGGAGGAGGTTTAGAGGTAGTTTCAGAGGACAGTCCGACCCGGACCGGCCCGTTTCGCTCCGACCTTAAGCTTTGACTGACCGTCTCCACCTGCAGGTTTAGAACCAGATGAAGCTCGGTGTTCCTGACCTGTAGACATGACTGGTACTGATCCGGTCGGTACCAGTTGGACTCACAGCATCCCGTTGTGGCTCCTGACGGTTCTGGTTTTGTTCTGATGTGTTTCAGAACCAAGGCGGCGCTGATACCCCCGCCGGCCTCCTGCTGAGCTCCCAGACCTTCACCGCAGAGACGTCCAACACCACCACCACCACCCACATCACCAAGGTATCACCAGAGCAACAGTCATGTTCACACAGCAACACTTAAATGAATCGTTTTTACAGAATAATGAAGGAATTTTTATCTTAGGTAATGTTTCATCCCACCACAGCCTGCCTACTGAAGAGGTCAAAGGTCACATTGGATCAGAGGTCTGACCTTCAGGTTGAAATGTTGAGTCTTGTTTCTTCTATTTTCATCCTTAGATGGTGAAAGGAGGAGTTTCAGAAACCAGAGTGGAGAAAAGAATCGTCATATCTGGAGACACTGAGGACGACCATGAACAGGTACCTCCACCCGGAACCCCAACAGAACCTCCCTGAACCCCTTCAAAATCTCCCTGAACCCCATCAGAACCTCCACCCGGAACCCCAACAGAACCTCCCTGAACCCCTTCAAAATCTCCCTGAACCCCATCAGAACCTCCACCCGGAACCCCAACAGAACCTCCCTGAACCCCTTCAGAACCTCCCTGAACCCCATCAGAACCTCCCTGAACCCCTTCAGAACCTCCCTGAACCCCATCAGAACCTCCCTGAACCCCATCAGAACCTCCCTGAACCCCATCAGAACCTCCCTGAACCCCTTCAGAACCTCCCTGAACCCCATCAGAACCTCCCTGAACCCCTTCAGAACCTCCACCCTGAACTCCATCAGATTCCTATTCCTGCAAAGCCTCTCTTCACCAAAGGCCTGACCAGAACCTGCTGGCCCGGGTGCCACAGCTCCACCAGCTGGCAGAACTTTAGATGCAGGGATCTGAGGACCGAGCCCTGGTACTGAATCCAATCCAGTCCTGGTTCAGTCCGGTCCTGAGATTCTTCCCGGTCCAATTCCAGTCTGGGTCTTGGTCCCAGTTCCGGTCCAGTCCATCCCGGTCCGGTTTTGACAGTCCCGTCTCTTTAAAGGCCCTGGCGGCGGCGCTCTACGAGGCGCGGCGGCAGCATCCTGAACTGTCGGTCACCAGAGTCGTCGTTCACAAAGAAGCGGAGGTTCCTCCTGATCACATGATCAATTAGTGATGTCACAGGCAGGTGGGATTCCAGCTGAATGCTCATTGGTCGGTTGCATGGCCTCTGCCTGGCTGGGTCTGATTGGTTTAAGCCTAAACGGGTTTAACCAATCAGGTATCCTTTTCAATTCTGTGGCTCCTGGACTCAGAATCAGTATGGAGTGCTCTGATTGGCTTAATCAGCTGACAGCCAGCAGGAGGCGCTGTACCCTCGTTGTACCTGCTGCATGTCTGCATGATCATCAGTGGTTCAGTCACCCACACACCGCCTGCTGCAGTTCCTCTGATTAACACTAGATGTCCCTGCTGAGAAAGAGAGAATCTAAACAGCAGAAGAAGACAAGAGAAAATGATGATTTCAGAAAACATCTGCTGATCTGATGTCCTCCTGTCTGTGTCTTTCAGGACTGAATGTTGATCCTCTGTTGCATTATGGGAGTTGTAGTCCCCAGCCAATCCCACCATGCAGATTCTAACCCCAACTGGAACGACAAACTCACCACATGAATGCATGCGTGAACACACACACACACACACACACACACACCCTGGCGCTACATGCTACAGTTGGACGTTGGTCTCCAGGTGACGCTGTGACGTATTTAAGAAGCCCCGCCCCCTCATCCACCTCAAGCCAGGCCTCCTGGCTGCTTCAGGAAGCCTTTTGATTGGCCGACTGACTCAGGTGTGCTCCTGACTTACAGTTTGAGAACCTGCTGAGAGGCTTTTATTATGAAAATCTGCTTCCTGCCTCCATCGCTTGCGCAGCCAGTATTTACCCATGATGCAACAGGACATGCCATAGAGCTCAGAGGAAGTAGGTCTGATCCTGACTGTCGGCTCTGTTGGAGTGAACTTTGACCTCAGTCTGCTGTGGCAGATCCTCTACAGGAGAGCCCTTCAAAGTAAAAGCCCTGCTCGGACTAGGAAGCGGTTGGGATGGACTCTTATTTTGAAACTCTGCAGGAAGTCTTCAGTGATAGATACTAGTTTCACCTGTTACGTTTTCCCACTTCCTGTCACATTTCCGGACCGGGTTGGTTCTGCTTGGCAGGTTCAGAACCTCAGCGATCACTTTTCACCTGTCTCACCTGGCCCGTCGCCATGGCAACCCATCCTGATGCATGTCATCTGGATCTGTGTAACTGAGCCAGATCCTCACCTGGATCTGTTGCCATGGTAACTGACAGTAACTGACGGTACCGGGTCAAGTGAACAGGAAGTTGGGTCAGGTGGTCCAGGTGAACCCGCCTGCTGGAAGCGATCCTTCCTGTTCACTATCCTGGAAAAACTCTTTTCATTGAAGGAACTTTGTTGACTTTTGACCTCTGACCTCATTTATTTAATTCATCTGTGGCTCATTTCTGTATTTATGGCCTCAGACTGAACCAGCACGCCCCCTGGTGTCCACTTTTATTTTCTCACCTTCATCACTGAACTTTATTAAAATGACGAAACAAACAATTTTCTTCTCTGGTTTATTTTTTTGTCTGATTACATCATGATGACATCAGCTTTAATTAAATCAACCTGAGATGACATCACCACGGCTACGATCACTACGAGGCAGGGCAGGAGTCTAGCGTCACGCCCGACAGGAAGTGGGCGGAGCTCAGGTGGAGAGGGAGGGTCAGGTGAGAGCGGGCGAGCCGCAGGTTCCTCAGGCAACCTCTGAACCCGGAGCGGATGGTCAGGCAGTTCTGCTTCACGGCGGCTGGAGGAGGGAGACAAACGGGTCAGAACCAGTGATGGGAAAGTTACTTAACTAAGTTACATTGAAAGTAACTTTTTAGTTCCTTTCAGCACCTGCTGCTGTAGCTGAGCTGATTTTATCTATTTATTTTTTATAATTACGGGTCCTTCTCAAAATATTAGCATATTGTGATAAAGTTCATTATTGTCCATAATGTAATGATAAAAATTTAACATTCATATTTTAGATTCATTGCACACTAACTGAAATATTTCAGATCCTTTATTGTCTTAATACAGATGATTTTGGCAAACAGCTCATGAAAAACAAAAATTAGCATATCATGAAAAGGGTCTGTAAAGGAGCTATGAACCTGATCATCTGAATCAATGAATGAACTCTAAACACCTTCAAAAGATTCCTGAGACCTTTAAAACTCCCAGCCTGGTTCATCACTCAAAACTCCAATCATAAGTCAGACTGCTGACCTGACTGCTGGCCAGAAGGCCAACACTGACACCCTCAAGCAAGAGGGAAAGACACAGAAAGACATTTCTGAACGAACAGGCTGATCCCAGAGTGCTGTATCAAGGCACCTCAGTGGGAAGGAAATAGTGTGGCAGAAAACGCTGCACATCGAGAAGAGCTGACCCTGAGGAAGATTGTGGAGAAGGGCCGATTCCAGACCTTGGGGACATGTGGAAGCAGTGGACTGAGTCTGGAGTAGAAACATCCAGAGCCACCGTGCACAGGCGCATGCAGGAAATGGGCTACAGGCGCATGCAGGAAATGGGCTGCAGGCGCTGCATTCCCCAGATCAGAACCAGAAACAGCAGCAGAAGCGCCTGACCTGGGCTACAGAGGAGCAGCACTGGACTGCTGCTCAGTGGTCCAATGTACTTTTTTCAGATGAAAGCAAATTTAGCATCTCATTCGGAAATCAAGGTGCCAGAGTCTGGAGGAAGACTGAGGAGAAGGAATTTCCAAAATGCCAGAAGTCCAGTATCAAGTACCCAGTCAGTGATGGTCTGGGATGCCATGTCAGCTGCTGGTGTTGGTCCACCGTGTTTTATCAAGGCCAGGGTCAATGCAGCTCTCTATCAGGAGATTTTGGAGCACTTCTGCTGAAAAACTTTATGGAGATGAAGATTTCATTTTCAGCATGACCTGGCACCTGCTCTCTGTGCCAAAACCACTGGCAGATGGTTTACTGGCCGTCACTGTGCTCTATTGGTCTGCCGACTCTCCTGACCTGAACCCCACAGACAATCTGTGGGATATTGGGAAGAGAAAGTTGAGAGACGCAAGACCCAACACTGTGGATGAGCTAAAGGCTATCGAAGCATCCTGGGCCTCCATAACAGGCTGCTGATGCCTGCATGCCACGCAGCACTGAAGCAGTCATTTCTGCAAAAGGATTCCCGACCAAAACACTTTTCTTTTATTGGTACGATGAAATATGCTATTTTTTGTAAGATAGGAATTTTGGGATTTCATGAACTGTTTGCCACAATCATCTGTATTAAGACAATAAAGAACCTGAAATATTTCAGTTAGTGTGCAATGACTCTAAAATATATGAAGGTTACATTTCTATCATTACATTATGGACAATAATGAACTGTATCAAATATGCTAATATTTTGAGAAGGACCTGTAATTATGAACCTTTTTTGTTGACATGTCTGTTTTTTTGGTTCCTGGTGTTGTTCTGGGGGGACGATTATTGGTGTCGCACACAGAGGGTTCTGTCAGGCAGCTGCAGCAGCTCTGCAAGCAGAAGCTGCAGCAGCTGGTAAGATGTGCTAATGCTGCTCCCACTCTTAGTGATGCTCATAATGTTCATAATGGTTCTCACACTTTTTGTGCTGCATAAATTATAATGTTAAATGTCTTTATGTGTTTTAAAAAACTTGAGGTTTGTTAGAATTAAACTGTCGCCCTTTAAAGTTGTTTGAAGTTTTCCCTCCAAAATGTTTGCTGAGCTGCTGGGATCCGACTGGTTGAGTCCCACATTGTTATAGAAATGGATCAATGATGTCATTGATCCATTTTGCACTAACAACACTCCTGTGAAAACCACATTGATCTTTGCCAATAATTAATTGGAAATTATTTCATAATGTAACATCAACAATGAAGGGGAGATTGTTTAATGGTTCTGATACAGAAAAACCTTTAGTAATTTGTGTTTGGTGTTGCAGCGCAGAGGAGCAGGAGGAGCAGGAGGAGCAGGAGGAGCAGCGCTGCTCCTGCGGTTCTTCAACTCAGATGGCGGCACAGATTTTCGTGGCTGTTTTAACGTTTATTGCTGTTCATATTAGTCTTGATGTTTGCAGTTTTAATATTTTCACAGCAGATATATTGACATTAACAAAGACTCTCCAGGATGGATGATGCAGGAAACGATGGACAGGAAGAGCCTGCATGTCAGACACATTTTGTCTCTGACTATATAACCCAAACGAAAACTGAGCACAAAACTGCTTAGAATCAATAATGGGACTTGGCCACAGAAACTCCAAGTACTTCCTGTTTTGAGAGGCAAAATGTGCTTCTGTCACTGCTGATGATGTCATAGAAACGGCGGCGACTTCTCATGACGCCATGAGGAAAAATAATTAAATCACAATAGAAAATTTCAACATAGTTATTTTGATAAGTGACTTTAATCAGAATACTGGATTTGAAATGGTAACCTGTTAGATTACTCGTAATCCTGACATCACTGTTCAGAACCAGAACCCACAGAAACGGGTCAGAACCTGGTGTTCAGCAGCTGCTCTCACCTGGAGCCCCGCCCAGGTAGACGGGGTTGTTGGTCTCGGCAGAGGTGGATTGTGGGTAGGGGTTAGCGGCGCTGTACTGCGTCCCATCCACGCTCAGCGTCAAGCCGTGCTTCGTCTTTCTGGCCACCAGGTGGTGCCAGCGTCCGTCGCAGAGCACCGGGCCTGTGGAGCGCAGCGCCACGCGTCCCGCCCCGTTGTTCACGTTGAACGCCACCTGAGGAGAGACGGGCCTCACCTGAGCGCCGTTACCATGGCTTCACCTGTCTTCACCTTAGCCGCTCGGGCTCACCTGTCCGTCCACCATCTCCAGGCCGACAGCGTCCACCTTGGCGCTGCTGATGCCCAGGAAGACGCCTTCTGATTGGCTGGTCCGGAACTCCAGAGACACCGCCATGTCAGCGCCAACCTTATACCCATCATGCACTGCGGGAACAAACAGAGGCTCACCTGGCCGCTTGCTCAGGACCGAAGCCACCCCACCAACCCATCCAACCAGAGACACCGTGTACTGTCCTCTGCTACTCCACCCAGCAGATGAAGAAGGACTCACTGAGCTCAGCGTGTCCACTGCCGTTGAAATAACTTCCTATCTGATCCTTGGTGAAGCAGGAAGTGACATCATGCTGTGAGAACGGCTTGGACAAATCCAGCACGGTACCGTTGAGACTGACTGACCGAAGACAACCTGGGAGACTGCTGCTGACCTGAGGGACAGACATGGGGACAGCTTCAGTCAGGTCCAGCTCACTTGGTCTGCTGCGGTAGACGATCTCTCCTCTGCTGGCTCTTGATTGGTGTAAAGTGTGTGATGTCATGAGGAGACTTACGCCGATCCTCCGGCCGTTCACACCAGGAGGAATCCCTCCGAGGAACAGCGTCCTGTCCACGTCTATGTGGTGTCCTTTGATTGAGGCGGTGGTGGGACGGGAGCCGTCCACCGTCAGGGACACGGACCTCCGGCTCACCTCGGCGCTCACCTGAGAGACGGAGGGACAGGGTTCAGATCCCGGTCCAGCTCTGGACCCTGAAGATGTCCTCTGGAGATTGACTCACAGAGTGCCAGTGTCCATCGTTGACAGTGGCGGACAGGACGGAGGCTGGGCCTTTCCCCAGGTCGGCGGACAGCCTGACCCGTCCCCCTCTCAGACCGAGGACGACAAAGTCCATCTGCTTGGAGTCGGACAGGAGGAGCATGAGGCCGTCCAGAGCCCGGCTTCGAACCGACAACCTCACCGACACACTGACGACCAAGAGACACGACACGGCAGAGCGGCATCAGAGAATCTGGGGACGCAG
Organism: Poeciliopsis prolifica; assembly: GCF_027474105.1. Lineage (NCBI taxonomy): Eukaryota > Metazoa > Chordata > Actinopteri > Cyprinodontiformes > Poeciliidae > Poeciliopsis > Poeciliopsis prolifica. The sequence goes on along the minus strand of NW_026562594.1, from coordinate 13,046 downwards.
CCCAAACCCCTCCACCCTGGCGTCATGGAGACCAACCTCTTCCTGAAGGCGCCGGGGTCGATGAGGAAGGTCATGTGACTGTGGCTGGACGAACCGAACTGCGCCGCCGACGGCAGGAAGGACGATTCCTGCTCCGCCGCACACTTCAACACAAACCAATCACCTACCTTAGATCACCGACCAATCAGCACGCAGCTCAATCTGCATCGCTAAACATGGTGCTTACTGTTAGCGCTGCAGCTGTCAGGGCGCTCAGGTGTGTGGGCGGAGTTAAAGGCACGCGTGCAGGCGTAGACTCAACGTCCGGGTCATCAGGAAGCACAGCCCCCAACAGGCAGCTGTTAAGCTCCGCCCCCTTGTACCTGACTGGAACCGATAGGTCCACAAGCCTGCAGACCAAAACCATTAGCCAATCAGAGACAGCGGGCGGCGGATCGATGCGGGACAAAGACTCACGCTCCGCCCACCACCAGGTGGTGGATGCAGCCCCTGAAGCGCTGGGATAAAACTCGCAGTCTGATTGGCAGACGGGACTCGCTCTCCGGCGGGAGCCCACCAATGAAGAGAGAGGAAGGAGTCAGCCGAGAAAAGCCTCCAGGCTTCAGGGATGCAGACTTCAGGTGCTCATCGTCCACCTGGAGGGACAGAGACCTGGAGACGGAGACGAGGCTCGTTCAGGTGCGACCGTCGGCAAGTGCAGGGGATTGTTTCTATGGCAACACATACTTCTTATTGACAGTTATAACAACCGAGTGTTCGCTTCCATCACCGAATGATCCACCACCAGACTTCAACACTTTGACCTTCCGACTGGCTCCGCCCACGTCCCCTAGCTCCGCCTCCACGCCACCTGAGACCAGGTGAAGGGACAGGAAGTACTGTGGACAGAGCGGACAGCAGGTGACCACACTGCATCACTGGTGCATCACATGACCTGAGCGGGTCTCACCTGAGCGGGTCTCACCTGAGCGGGTCTCACCTGAGCGGGTCTCACCTGTCGGTCGTCACTGAAGGCCACCAGCAACAGTCCTGATTGGTTGTTGGAGGAGAAGGTGAAGAGAAGCTCCGCCTCCTGACCGAATGACGGCGCAGCGATCTGGACGAAACCCCCAGACAAGAGAGAGACGCTCCGCACCGCCTGGTGATAAACAACAGATCAATTATTGATCCCTGATTGGCCTGCGAGGGACTCCTTAAGGAACCTGATCGGGTCCAGGTACCTTCAGAACGCAACCCTTCCGGACCCCGAATGCGTCCTTCAGCAGGTCAAAGTTCGATCGAGCAATCTCTACGTTCTTTATACAGCCAGCGTATGCCCGGGACGTCACCTGTCGCCTAGCAAGCACAGAGACAGCCAGGTGAGGACAGAAAGGACGTCGTCTCGTGTGATCTTCAGCTCACCGACCTGATTGCTCTGGATGAAGGAAACCCTCCGATGTAGATGGGGTCGAGGTCATAGCGGTTCAGGTCCGAAGCAGTTCCTGGAGACTCGCCCTCCAACACCTCCTTCTCCGATGATTGGCCTGCCGCCATGACGGACAGGTAACCTGGACACAGCCAGAGTCCACAGTCAGCGGGACGGACGTCCACCTGAAGCAGTCAGCTGCTTCGTTCCTGGATCTACCTTTGCGCTTGTTCCTCTGCAGGGTGACCTTGAACCAAACTCCAGTGTTGTACTTCCTGTTGGAGGTCTGGACCAGAGCGCCTGACCCCAGGTCAAACGCCAGACGGACATGACCCTCAACCAGTTCTAGAGACAGGAAGTCCCTCTGATGGAAACAGGAAGTGAAGTCTTTGTGTGTGTCCCTCCAGAGTGAAAGCCTGTGATGTGTGTGTGTGGTGTGTGTGTGTGTGTGTGTGGTACCGTGTTGTTGGAGGCCAGGTAGAGCAGCAGTCCACCTGGAGACAGAGTCTTAAACAGCAGGACAATGGAGGTGGACGTAGCTTTCAAAGACTTGTGGACCACAGAGAACCCAGAGCCGTCAAAGTAGAAAGATGTCTCCTCTGCTTGGGGACTGGGACACATGCAGGTGGACGGAGACAGGTGAGAAGGAGCTCGGTGTCTGTAAGCACGTTGTGCTGATCTGAAGTCTACCTGCTGAAGCAGCCGCCACACCGGCCCTCCCGACTGACGTAGCTCCACAGGCCGATATTCCGCTCATTAAGCGAAGCTTCCCCCAGACATCCCTGGAAGGAGGACGAGTGCAGCCCTGCAGGACGCTGCCGTGACACACGCAGTCATCACCGGACAGTCCTCACACACACACCTGTCCACCTGACGGAGGGCTACCTGAGTGACGGCTCCCATTCCTCCGATGTGAATCACCGTGTTTCTGTCAATGTCCAAAACTCGCGATGATCCTGGAGAAGAGGAGGTCACCGCCGGCAGAGGAACCGACCCAGAGTCCAGCTGTTGGACGGACAGAGAGCAGTGCGCCCCGAACCTGATGACATCACAGATGACATCATCAGCCAGACAGAAGGACTCAGAATGTGTATTCTGAGTCCTTCTGTCTGGCTGATGATGTTCAGAGGTTTTCTACCGTGTAGCGTTGATTTTGGTCCATCGGTTGTTGTTAATGTCTGTTTCAGGAAACTGCAGGCGGGTTGTTCCAGAACCCAAGTTCCACAGCAAGGAAACCTTCCCATGATGCATCTCTACTGCCAGGAAGTCCACCTGAACCAACAACACAGCAGGTTCAGGTCGCAGAATGAATCCTGACGTGGGTGTGTGTGTTTGTGTGTGTGTGTGTGTGTGTGTGTGTGTGAGAGTGTGTGTGTGAGTGTAAGTCTGTGTGTGTGTGTTTGTGTGTGTGTGTGTGAGTGTGTGTTTGTGTGCGTGTGTGAGTGTGTTTGTGTGTGTGTGTGTAAGTCTGTGTGTGTGTGTGTGCGCGTGTGTGTGTGTGTGTGTGTGTGTGTGTGTGTGTGTGTGTGTGTGGTCATACTGTGGTGTTGCTGCCCAGGTAGAACAGCAGGTTGTTTGGACGGGAAGTCTTCAGAACCAAACTCAGAGTGTTGAAGTTGCTGGACTGAACCGGCGGTCTGTAGGATCGGACGCAGTTTCTGTCTGCTTGTACCGCCACCTTTATCTGATGACATCACAAACACATCAACTTCCTCACAACAGCCCAGTGCCACCTAGTGGTGGAGCTGCAGATGGACATGGATGAACCACATGGATGAGATCCAAACGGAGAACCTCAACAATCCTTTTCAGGAACATCAAAGCTCAGAACTGAAACATTTGTTCGTCTCTATGCTGATGAGACTGTTGTTTACTATTATATATTATATTTACATTTTATATTTAATTTTGTCCAACTGCTTCTTCATTTGGACAAAACAAACAGGAACTTATTTTCTAACAGACAGGAAGTCATATGATGTTCGCTGTCTTTGTAGCCAATCAGAGATCAGTTTTAACCTTCTTGATTTTTATAATAGTTCTGGATTTTTTGCTATGTTTCTACCAGTTCAGACAAGTTCAGAGAGCTGGTCTGAACTGGTCTTAACCTTAACCAGTCTACCAGGGTCTGGGTGTGAATGTGTCTCAGTACTGAAGCTGCCGGTCAAAACCATCATAACACAGTATAGACCAGTATAAACCAGTATAAACCAGTATAGAACAGTATAGACCAGTATAAACCAGTATAGACCAGTATAAACCAGTATAGGCCAGTATAGAACAGTATAAACCAGTATAGGCCAGTATAGACCAGTATAAACCAGTATAGGCCAGTATAGACCAGTATAAACCAGTATAGGCCAGTATAGAACAGTATAAACCAGTATAGGCCAGTATAGACCAGTATAAACCAGTATAGGCCAGTATAGACCAGTATAAACCAGTATAGGGGAAAAACGCTCTGACTGCCGAAGGAGGAACAGCTTATCCTGCTCTCTCTCGTCCTTCCTGATAACTCTGCCTGCGAATTACTTTTTAAAGCGACAGTTTTTATAGTTATATTTACATTATTGACATTTTAACTGGATTACTACTAACCTAAGGACTGGGGGATTTTCTTACTTTTATTGTTATTTTTACTTACTTTTCTTTACCTCCAAGTTAAACCAGGGCAAAATGCCTCCGATTGACCCCAAGGACATGAGCAGCATTTTACAACGACTTCAGTTTATAGAAATGAAGATCAAACTACTGGAGGTGAACTTTGAGATCAACGCTGCCTGTGGAAATGAAACAACCCTTCCTCAAATCAACGGAGAGGTCGTGCGCCCTGCACCGAGCAGCTCACCCTGGAACGCTCTGGGTGCCAATCCCACTGAAAAACAGATTTTCTGCACTCCAGCCTGAGCCTCTGAGTGAAACTTCGCCTTCAAACATCAACAGTGAGGCAAGACCAACATATCGATCCCCCAAAGCTCCAAAGGACAAAGCGACCACCAGGAAAACTAAAGGTATCCCAAAAGTGCTTGTTGTTGGAGATGAGGCAGTAAAGGGAATCAGTGACGTTTGCAATCCCAGGAAAACAAGAGTGATGTATTTTCCTGGTGACACTGTATCTGATTTAACCAACAAACTGCTCTCTCTAACCACTGATCAGCCAGATATTCAGACTTTAGTTGTGCATGTTGGAGCCAACGATCTGGCAAAGCAAAAGTCTGAGATTCTGAAAAAGGACTTTAACATTCTTCTGGACACTATGGGAAAACTGAGAATGAAGTTATTTCTCAGTGGTCCATTCCATCACCTCAATAGGGAGACGAAAAACACTCCAGGCTGCTCACGATCAACAAATGGCTGATTAAAAGCTGCTCTACCAGCTCAGTGACCTTCATGATAACCTCTGGATCTATTGGCAGAGCTTTCTCCTTTTTGGAAGAGGAGGACGCAATCTTAATAAACATGGGATAAAGCTACTCACTGCAAACCTTTTTTATTTTATCAACAAGGACAGCAACAGGATCATCGCGTCAGAAGAACAGGCTCAAGGATGTCTGACCAGGATGGAACGCTCCCCGGATCAGGAGCACGATATTCCAAAACAAGCTGATAAATCGACTGGAGATGGAGCGACTGCTTCCCTCGCTCCTTCCCCCCTCCCTCTCTGCTCCTCCAATCATTCACAGGATTCAATGGATACCAATGAAGAAATGTCTTCCGGACCAGAGTTTCTTAAATTTACAGATGGAATGAATCAACAGGTTTGCCTCGGCACGTCTCTCCTTAGCACTCACGTAGCAGACCTCACTACATTTAAGCAACCTGCCCCTGACTTCCCAGAGGATCCATCACTCTGTGTTCCTGAGGTCTGAGGCCGGGGACCAGATATTATCTTTACACCCGTCTTCCTCCAGAATGCATCTGGCCCCCTGGAAATGCAGAACAGGACATTACCTGTCCGGATCACTACAAGAAAATTTACAAAAACCAGAAATATGAAACACAGCGGTCCTAATTCAAACCTCAGAGTGATCCCCTGCCTAAAGGAACCTCAGACTGAAAATCTTTTGGCCTCCAAGCCACTTAAAGTAGCTCTTTTAAATATCAGATCACTCTGTGCTAAAGCTCTGTTAATTAATGATTTCATCACTGAGTATAATGTTGATGTTTCTGACAGAAACATGGTTGAATGACGATAATGACCAAATTGTACTCATTGAATCAGCGCCTCCTGACTACAATTTTTTAAGTGAGAATAGAAAACATAAAAAAGGAGGAGGCGTGGCTTCTATATTTAAAAATACCATAAACTGTAGTAAAATGTCTTTGGGTCATTTCAGTTCTTTTGAGTATCTTGGAATTCAGGTTAAAGGCTTCAAACGAACTTTGACACTAACTTTATACAAAACTCCAGCATATGTGGAAAATTTCTTCACTGACTTGAATGATCTTTTATCTCTCATATGCATTGATTATGATTGTTTAATAATTGTTGGTGATTTCAACATTCATGTGGACAAACCCCAAGACAGAGGAGCAAAAAAGCTCTCTGATATTTTAGAAAATTTTGGTTTAACACGTCAAACAAGCAACACACACTCAAGGACACACACTGGACCTGGTTATCAGTAAGGGTGTGAATATTTCCAATGTCTCTGTAACTGATGTCGCCTGTCGGATCACTTTGCTGTTATCTATGAAGGTTCTTTATTCTTTGACCCACTTGGACAAACAGCTGCTGTCACAAAACGTTCTTTCACAGAAAACATTTAATCAAATCTACTCTTCCTCCTCACCCTTAAGCTGTAATGATGTAGATCAGTTGTTAGATGATTTTCAGTCTAAAGTTTCATATATCATTGATTCCATTGCTCCAATTAAAGTAAATGTTGTGTCTGGTAGAAAGAAATCTCCATGGAGAAAAGCACAAATAGTTCGGTCTGCAAGACAAGTCTGCCGCAGGGCAGAACCAAAATGGCGTAAAACTCAACTTCACGTTCATCATGACATCTATAAAGAAAGACTACGTAACTGTCACTTAACACTAAAACATGCAAGGGAGGCTTTCTTTGCAGATGTCATAAAGAAAAACATCAATAATGCTGGAACTTTATTTGCAACAGTTGACAGGCTCACAAACCCTCCTGTGACGTTTCCACCTGAACTCCAATCTAATGCAGCCTGTAACAAGTTTTCTGATTTCTTTTCAGAGAAAATCCAAAAATCAGAGGATTAATCTGCACATTAACTTCAAAGCCAGAACCACTGTACCAAAACAAAACAAATACAGGAAAAATGACCCATTTTCAACTACTTCATTATAAAACCCTAGAAGAAATTATAAGTCAATTAAGTTCAAGCTCCTGCTGTCTGGATGTCCTTCCCACACATTTCTTTAAGAAAGTCCTGCTTGTTATTGCTACTGATCTGATCCAAATAGTAACTCATCGCTTACATCAGGTGTTTTCCCCCAGGCTTTGAAAACAGCAGTCATCAAACCACTGCTAAAAAAGAACAGCCTGGACAAATCACTATTGCAGAATTACAGGCCGACCTCTGACCTCTGACCTCCCATTCATCAGCAAAGTTATTGAAAAAATTTAATTGTAAACAATTAAATAGTTTCCTCATGATGACCAACTGCTTTGACACTTTCCAATCTGGTTTTCGTGCTCACCACAGCACGGAGACTGGCCTAGTCAAAGTATTCAATGATATTCATATAAATACGGACTGTGGGAGAACCACGGTGCTGGTTCTGTTGGACCTCAGTGCAGCTTTTGACATATTACTGAATGGACTGGAGAGTTGGGTTGGACTCTCCGGTTCGGTGCTCGACTGGTTTGAATCCTACATAAAGAACAGGGATTTCTTTGTTTCAATTGGAAACTTCTCATCAAAGAGGTCAAAGGTCACATGTGGGGTACCCCAAGGTTCAATCCTAGGACCCCTCTTATTTAATATTTTATTCTCCCACTAGCTCAGGTTATAACAGGAAATAATATTAGCTACCATAACTATGCGGATGACACTCAGCTCTACATTACGATGTCACCAGGTGACCTTTGACCCCATCCAATCACTGAATAAATGTTTAGAACAGATAAATGTGTGGATGTGTCAAAACTTTCTCCAACTGAACAAAAATAAAACTGAAGTCATTATTTTTGGACCTAAAGAGGAACGATCTAGAGTCAATGCACAGCTTCAGTTATCACAACTAAAAACTAGCGATCAGGCCCGAAACCTGGGAGTAGTGATGGACTCTGACTTGAACCTCCAGAGCCACATAAAGACAGTAACAAAATCGGCCTTCTATCACCTGAAGAACGTCTCCAGGATTAGAGGACTAATGTCTCAGCCAGATCTAGAGAAACTCATCCATGCGTTTATCTTTAGTCGCATTGATTATTGTAACAGCGTCTTCACAGGCCTGTCCAACTAATCAATCCTCCAGCTGCAGCTGATCCAGAAGCTGCTGCTCCTGTTCTCACTAAAACCAGGAAGATAGAGACATAACAGCAGTTTTAAAGTCCCTCCACTGGCTTCTTGTAGCTCAAAGAATAGATTTTAAAATACTGTTGTTAGTTTATAAATCACTGAACGGTTTAGCACCACAATACATCAAAGATCTGCTGTTGTTGTATCAACCTTCCAGACCTCTCAGGTCTTCTGGTTCTGGTCTGATCTGCATCCTCAGAACCAAACCAAGAGAGGAGAAGCAGCTTTCAGCATCTATGGACCAAAAATATGGAACAAACTTCCAGAAAACTGTAAAACAGCGGAAACCCTGACTTCCTTTAAATCTCAAGTAAAAACACACCTGTTTAGAGTTTCATTTGAAATGTAATATCAGCTAAATTCTAGGTTGGAGTCCTTGTCAAATAATATCTTGACTAAGTACCAAAGGTTTAAAGGCCCAGTTGATGCCTATATGTATGAATTTGATTCTGTGGATATGTATGTAAATTTTTTTATTTTTTTATTTTTTTTCCTGTTGTGGGCAACGGGGCCCGGCGAATACCCGTGGTTAAATGGACGGCGGAGTCCGGCGGTAACAGGCGCTTAAATTCCGTGTCAAAGGGAAGGGGGAAGAAAGGGAAAGAAGAGGGAAAAAAAGGGGAAAAAGAAAAGGGAAGAAAAGAAAAAGGGAAAAAAAAGAGGGGGAAAAAAAAAACTTGGTATTTTTGTGTTTATGATGTAAGCACTTTGAAATGCCTTGTAGCTGAAATGTGCTATACAAATAAAATTTGATTGATTGATTGATATAGACCAGTATAAACCAGTATATGCCAGTATAAACCAGTATAGACCAGTATAAACCAGTATAGACCAGAATAAACCAGAATAAACCAGTATAGACCAGTATAAACCAGTATAAACCAGTATAGACCAGTATAGACCAGTATATATATATATATATATATATATATATATATTATATATATATATATATAGATATATAGATATAGACCATACAAACCAGTATAGACCAGTATAAACCAGTATAGACCAGTACAAACCAGTATAGACCAGTATAAACCAGTACAAACCAGTATAAACCAGTATAAACCAGTATAAATCAGTATAGACCAGTATAGACCAGTATAAACCAGTATAGACCAGTATAGACCAGTATAAACCAGTATAGACCAGTATAGACCAGTATAGACCAGTATAAACCAGTATAAACCAGTATAAACCAGTATAAACCAGTATAAATCAGTATAGACCAGTATAGACCAGTATAAACCAGTATAGACCAGTATAGACCAGTATAAACCAGTATAGACCAGTATAGACCAGTATAGACCAGTATAAACCAGTATAAACCAGTATAAACCAGTACAAACCAGTATAAACCAGTATAAACCAGTATAAATCAGTATAGACCATATAGACCAGTATAAACCAGTATAGACCAGTATAGACCAGTATAAACCAGTATAGACCAGTATAGACCAGTATAGACCAGTATAAACCAGTATAAACCAGTATAGACCAGTATAAACCAGTATAGACCAGTATAAACCAGTATAGACCAGTATAGACCAGTATAAACCAGTATAAACCAGTATAGACCAGTATAGACCAGTATAAACCAGTATAAACCAGTATAGACCAGTATAAACCAGTATAGACCAGTATAAACCAGTATAGGCAAGTATAGACCAGTATAGACCAGTATAAACCAGTATAGACCAGTATAAACCAGTATAGACCAGTATAAACCAGTATAGACCAGTATAAACCAGTATAAACCAGTATAAACCAGTATAATCAGTATAAACCAGTATAAACCAGTATAGACCAGTATAGACCAGTATAAACCCAGTATAGACCAGTAAGACCATATAAACCAGTATAGACCAGTATAAACCAGTATAGACCAGTATAAACCAGTATAGGCAAGTATAGACCAGTATAGACCAGTATAAACCAGTATAGACCAGTATAAACCAGTATAGACCAGTATAAACCAGTATAGACCAGTATAAACCAGTATAAACCAGTATAGACCAGTATAGACCAGTATAAACCAGTATATATATATATATATATATATATATATATATATATATATATATAGATATAGACCAGTACAACAGTATAGACCCGTTTTAAACCAGTATAGACCAGTACAAACCAGTATAAACCAGTATAAACCAGTACACAACCAGTATAAACCAGTATAAATCAGTATAGACCAGTATAGACCAGTATAACCGTATAGACCAGTATAAACCAGTATAGACCAGTATAAACCCAGTATAGACCAGTATAGACCAGTATAAACCAGTATAGACCAGTATAAACCAGTATAACCAGTATAGACCAGTATGAAACAGTATAGACCAGTATAGACCAGTATAAACTAGTATAGACCAGTATAAACCTGTATAGACCAGTATAGACCAGTATAAATCAGTATAGACCATATAGACCAGTATAAACCAGTTAGACCCAGTATAAAACCAGTATAGACCAATAAACCAGTATAGACCAGTATAAACCAGTATAAACCTGTATAGACCAGTATAGACCAGTATAAATCATAGACCAGTATAGACCAGTATAAACCAGTATAGACCAGTATAAACCATATAGACCAGTATAAACCAGTATAGACCAGTATAGACCAGTATAAACCAGTATAGACCAGTATAAACCAGTATAAACCAGTATAGACAGTATGAACAGTATAGACCAGTATAGACCAGTATAAACTATATAGACCAGTATAACCTGTATAGACCAGTATAGACCAGTATAAATCAGTATAGACCAGTATAGACCAGTATAAACCAGTATAGACCAGTAGTATAAACCGTATAGACCAGTATAACCAGTTTAAACCAGTATAGACCAGTACAAACCAGTATAAACCAGTATAAACCAGTACAAACCAGTATAACCAGTATAAATCAGTATAGACCAGTATAGACCAGTATAAACCAGTATAGACCAGTATAAACAGTATAGACCAGTATAAACCAGTATAGACCAGTATAACCAGTATAACCAGTATAGACCCGTATAAACAGTATAAACCAGTATAGACCAGTATGAAACAGTATAGACCAGTATAGACCAGTATACTAGTATAGACCAGTATAAACCTGTATAGACCAGTATAGACCAGTATAAATCAGTATAGACCAGTATAGACCAGTATAAACCATATAGACCAGTATAAACCAGTATAGACCAGAATAAACCAGTATAGACAGTATAAACCAGGTATAAACCAGTATAGACCAGTAAAGACCAGTATAAACCAGTATAGACCAGTATAAATCAGTATAGACCAGTATAGACCAGTATAGACAGTATAGACCAGTAATAAACCAGTATAGACCAGTATAGACCAGTATAAACCAGTATAGACCAGTATAAACCAGTATAGACCAGTATAGACCAGTATAGACCAGTATAAAACCAAGTATAGACCAGTATAGACCAGTATAAACCAGTATAGACAGTATAAACCAGTATAAACCAGTATAGACCAAGTATGAAACAGTATAGACCAGTATAGACCAGTATAAACTAGTATAGACCAGTATAAACCTGTATAGACCAGTATAGACCAGTATAAATCAGTATAGACCAGTATAGACCAGTATAAACCAGTATAGACCAGTATAAACCATATAGACCAGAATAAACCAGTATAGACCAGTATAAACCAGTATAAAAACCAGTATGACCAGTAAAGACCAGTATAACCAGTATAGACCAGTATAAACCAGTATAGACCAGTATAAACCGTATAGGCAAGTATAGACCATATAGACCAGTATAACCAGTATAGACCAGTATACCAGTATAAACCAGTATAGACCAGTATGACCAGTATAGACCAGTATAAACCAGTATAGACCAGAATAAACCAGTATAAACCAGTATAGACCAGTATAAACCAGTATAGACCAGTATAAACCAGTATAAACCAGTATGACCAGTATAACCGTATAGACCATATAAACCAGTATAGACCAGTATAGACCAGTATAAACCAGTATAGACCAGTATAAACCAGTATAAACAGTATAGACCAGTATAGGCCAGTATAGACCAGTATAAACCAGTATAGACCAGTATAGACCAGTATAAACCAGTATAGACCAGTATAACCAGTATAGACCAGTATAAACCAGTATAGACCAGTATAGACCAGTATAAACCAGTATAGACCAGTATGAACCAGTATAGACCAGTATAGACCAGTATAAACCAGTATAGGCCAGTATAAACCAGTATAGACCAGTATAAACCAGTATAGACCAGTATAGGCCAGTATAGACCAGTATAAACCAGTATAGACCAGTATAGACCAGTATAGACCAGTATAGACCAGTATAAACCAGTATAGACCAGTATAGACCAGTATAAACCAGTATAGACCAGTATAGGCCAGTATAGACCAGTATAAACCAGTATAGACCAGTATAGACCAGTATAAACCAGTATAGACCAGTATAAACCAGTATAGACCAGTATAAACCAGTATAGACCAGTATAGACCAGTATAAACCAGTATAGACCAGTATAAACCAGTATAGACCAGTATAGACCAGTATAAACCAGTATAGACCAGTATAAACCAGTATAGACCAGTATAAACCAGTATAGACCAGTATAGGCCAGTATAGACCAGTATAAACCAGTATAGACCAGCATAGACCATATAAACCAGTATAGACCAGTATAAACCAGTATAGACCAGTATAAACCAGTATAGACCAGTATAGACCAGTATAAAACCAGTATAGACCAGTATAAACCAGTATAGACCAGTATAGACCAGTATAAACCAGTATAGTCCAGTATAAACCAGTATAGACCAGTATAAACCAGTATAGACCAGTATAAACCATATAAGACCATTATAGACCATATAACCAGTATAAACCAGTATAAACCAGTATAGACCAGAATAAACCAGTATAGACCAGTATAGACCAGTATAAACCAGTATAGACCAGTATAAACCAGTATAGACCAGTATAGACCAGTATAAACCAGTATAGACCAGTATAAACCAGTATAGACCAGTATAGACCAGTATAAACCAGTATAGTCCAGTAATAAACCAGTATAGACCATTATAAACCAGTATAGACCAGTATAAACCAGTATA